>NC_137810.1:8834780-8959780 GCF_963921795.1 Nannobrachium achirus | reverse complement strand
GGGGTTAGGTTTATGGATAGAGGTTAGGGTAATGCCACAGGACTTGCATAAAAATGAATGGAAGACTATCTAATGTCCCCACAAGTGATGTAAATATATGACAAGAGTGTTTAAGGAGTCTCAGGGCGGCTTGCACCAACACGGTTTAAGCCTTAAACTGGTTTAAATCAAGGTTTATCTTTTAATCAGCTTGCACCAAACTTTAAACCTAGTTTTCATTAATCAGGTTTAGTTTTAAACCATCCCTTTAATCTTGGTTTTACTTTTCATTCTAAACCTGGATTAATGTTAATCCTGTTGCACCACTACTTTAAACTTCGATTTAAACATCAATAAGGGATTAATTTTAAACTTGCTGTAGAGGTGGTTTAAATGCAAACATGCCATTGACATGAATGGGGGGGGGGGAGCCTCACAGCTTGCAACTGCAAGCTGAAGCTGCGGACAGCGTTTCACAGTTGAAAACAAAAATCTCATCATATTGTTGTCTTCTTCAATACATCCTTGTTATGTACATCGGCTATTTTAAAATAGCGAACACTTAAATGTTTACAGGGACATAATACAGTCAGTTGTCATGGAAGTGGACTTCCCAACCAATATGCAGACGTTTTAATTTTCGAAATCGCTTCATAATTGACAAAACTATCAAACTGTGGTGTATTTCTTTGCTTCCTAGTTCCTAGATAGCCGCACATCGCCGCTCCGCACCGCGCTGTAGCGAGCGTCACCGTAGTATGAGGGAGCGTTATAAAATTAAATATTTTTTGGCTACAGGCGCTCTTCTTAACATAGAAGGTCATAGGCCTGCACACATTCTCCCCAAAGTAAATATAAAAGTAACGATAATGATATTAGGCTCAAGAGAATAGTTTATTCCAGTGTGTTTACATCGCAAATCCAAGATGGAGGACATTTAACCCATGAATTAATCGCAGGTTATAGTTTTAATCACAGGTTAAGGGTTTAATCACAGATTTGTTAAGCAATGCTTACATTTAAGTGGTGCAACACACCTCGATTTAAAATAAATCATAGATCAACAAAACCATGATTAACCCTAAACTAAGATTTAATCCCTCTTGGTGCAAGCCGCCCTCAGTCTCCTTAAACACTGTCTCCTTAAGGAGTCCCTATCGCCCCCTATTGACCCAAACCATGCAACTGCACTTCACGTCCCCACGTGGGAGGACCCAGTCAGATCTGGGAGAAAAAGTATTGAATTTTGCTCATTTAAAGATTTAAATTATTGTTCCTGATTTTTTTGAAGCGGTGAAAGCCGCTTCCAAGGAGTGGCTTTGTGTGTCCCATGTGTGTCCTCCACGTCCATATATGGTCATTTCAGTCCAGAATGAACAGGTTTTATCTGTCCGTAAATGTGTGTCCCATGTGTGTCCCCCACGTCCACGGTCCATATATGGTAATTTCAGTCCAGAATGAACAGCTTTTATCTGTCCGTAAATGTGTCCCATGTGTGTCCCCCACGTCCATATATGGTCATTTCAGTCCATAATGAACAGGTTTTATCTGTCCCGTACGTCCAGAATATGTGTGTATATAGTGTCCGTCCCGGTCTGATGATTGGATGATTAAAAATGTCCAATACTTTGAGGATTGGTCAAGCTTCACATGACAATTCGGCCCTCTAGATAAAATCATTCATTCATTCAGAATTCAGAATTCTGAAGCTCTAGAACACATATCGCTTCACTTCGAACCGAATGCATATATTATATTTTCTGGTCATGCCTGATTATTTTCAGAGCTGTAGCATGTCTAGAAAGGGAGAAAGGGGTGTCCCCACGAGGGAGTTCTCGTCAGGGGGAGGGAGTCCCCACCATGTAGTCCCCACCATGTAGCAAAAACAAGTATGTGTGTGTGTGTGTGTGTGTGCGTGTGCGTGCATGAGTGTGTTCATCAATGTACCTCAGCTCCACAAACACATCTTTATAGCCAACCTATGGTTGCTGTCAGACAGAAACCTCTCATTTCCATATTGAAACTGTGTGTGTTTTTTCATAAATTAACGTCCTACTGATAACACTACAGCCTCACACTGAAGCATCAGCAGTAGCAGATCTGCAAGATGGAAGCGTGGTGCGTTGAGCTTGTAAATCTGCTACTTTTGATATTTTAGATTTTGAATCGTGAAAAGTAACAGTTTTGGACATTTGAGGTTTCCACCCAACAAGAGATGATGTTTGCATTTTATGTATGGATTTCAGTTTTTTTGCATATATGAGAATACAGAATTATACAGCTACAAAACTTAGATACTGCTTATTTAGCTTAGCTTAGCGTAACTTTTGTATTGAGTATCGTGGACATTTATTTGCCACAGAGCAGTTATCAAAAATCGTAAGCAACTTTTCTTGAGAGGATAATACTGGCATTTCTTTGGCATTGAATCAATAATTTGTAATGCAAATTTCAAATATATAGACCTGTAATTCACACTTAATTAATAATAACAGTATCATCCATAGATGCTCTTGTGTATCAGATAACGACCAATCATCTCTGTCTTGTTACAGGTTTGCTGTTTAAGCCAAACATCATCCTCTCCTCCTCCATATACGGGGTTTCTGAGGGCCAGCAGCTGGGGCTCAAGGAAGTGGAGGGTTTCAACTTCTCCATCATCTGCTCCATCCAACCACAGTACCCAGGAGGATCCTTCCACCTCACCTTCACTGGATCCAACACAACACACACCTACACCCAGCCAGCTGTCAATCACTCTGCCAACTTCCTGTTTCCTGCAGCAGACCACACCCACCAGGGAAACTACAGCTGTATTTATCACAACATTGTTGTTATAAATCTCACTGATAGTTTCAATGGTATCACTGTGTTCAGCCATAACTTCACCTCTGAGAGCGACTTACTCTCTCTCACTATCAAAGGTAAACTGGATGAAATGGACAGCATCTATCAAAACATTTGTTTTGTTTTTCCAGAAGATTTTGATTGGAATTTTGATTCAAAATTCCAATCAAAATCTTTAGGAAAACTTACACCAATTTAGTCAAATACAACTTCTGAATGAAGGATGTTTCCTACATGATGTTTTTTGGTGATGTTTTTAATCCTTTGTATTTCTCTCACAGCCAATCATCTGAAAGCTCTCATCATCAGAGTGACAGTGGTAATGCTGGTTGTGTGGGGACAGCTCATCTTCCAATATTATTTCTGGAAGAGAAGGGTAAATATACTCATCTCTACTCAACCCAGTCCTCCTTTAATGTACATGAGACATTAGAGTGATTAGACTGTCCAGTAGGGCTGGGTAATTGGCATTAAGTTGGGGATACGATACATATTAAAATATGTGGGTCAGAATTCAATATATATGTAACCAAGGTGATATCATACACTGTTAAAGTTGCTGCTGCTGTGTTTCTCCAGGCCAACAGAGTGCAGAAGGCCAGACTGGAGAACATTGAGATGGCTTACGTTAATGTTGCTCCTTCCAGTGCTGAAGACAGAGTCAGTGAAGAGGAAGGAGACGACCAGGAGCCAGAAGACGGAGGAGCCAATGAGGAGCCAGACGAGGGAGGAGCCTATGAGGAGCCAGAAGAGGATCTGTAATGACCTCACCTCAACTCCAGGGGTGTAGTGCTACTTTTAAAAGTGTGGGAGTGCATCCATACCAGCTTTTCCCTCTACACCAAGGGCCCCATTTTCATCCATAAACGTACTATTTAGATTTTCTTTTTTATAGTTCAAATAGCTGATCCACAACCTCACAACATGTTGATGTAGATCGAATATTTTATGTATTTAAACATATTTTCTCTAGTAAAAAAAGGCAAAGAAGTTTAGGGATAAGATAAATAGTAAAGAAGGCAATGGAGTTCGGGACGAAAATAAAGAGCTCTACAAATCTCTTCTTCAAAAACAGCAGACCTACAAGCTCACAACTCGTCGCGTTGTGAGCTTGTAGGTCGTCTATTTCTGACTAATATCCACCACCAGAATATGGATGCTGGGGTTCAAGTGGTTCATTATTGACCAAAACCAAAGTGGTGCGCTCTCCCTCCATTACAGCCCTGGTCACATCATCACATAACTAACTGTACATCACCTCCGTCAACATCAAGGTGTGAACTTTTATAACATCAAACCTGGAAGATATGACACATTATAACACAGAGATACAAACATGACAGGCTAGTAACCAACCCTACTGAAGCTAATCAAATGAATAATGGCTGTGTTAGATTTAGGAGTGTCCAGAGCCATGGGTTTGCCAGTGTGCAAGCATTGGCAGTAGTCAACAGTGTTGTCAACGCACTTTGACACATAATAAATTAAACACACTGATTATTAATTTGATTAGCTTCAGCTGTGTTGCTTACATCACCATGTACTTTAAGGTCACCCTTATGAAGCCCTCCATGTTTTTACTACAACATGAGTTTAGGGTTTGATCCCCCTTTAAAGATAATTGGTAAACAAAGCTCCATTATTTGAAGCAGCAAGTGAGTCAGTTCAATGTAAAGCCACATAAAAACATAAGCCTACATGAAACCAACTGTGTAATTAGTTCCAATACTAAATATTTTATATTACGCATGTTGACTCCTAGCTATGTCCAATAGTGAATTTGTTAGGCCAGTGATTTTCAAACTTTTGTTATTCGGCAATGGACAGCACACAATGTATAAGGTAGCAGATATACGTTCACAAAGTGTCACATTACGATGCATTGTGAACTTGTAGATCGACTATTTTCAAATAGCCAAAGTATATAGGGTAAAAGTGATGTTGATCCTTTATTAAGACATTTTCCCATGGACCTCCTTTTACCAGGAACCCCTAGAATCATAGAGAAGCAGCTCATTAGAAGTTGTTCATGAAGGAAGTGACAAACATGTGTTTGATTCACTTCATAGATTCTCAGTGAATCATCACAGTCTGAGCAAAGACTAGTGATCTCTGTAAGGCACAGCAGTGGTGGCCATTTTGTGGTGACACTGATCGAATAATTTGTACTGATACAACATTATTTTAAGATGTTTTTTTATTGATGGTTTTCAGAGATGACCAGACTGCTAAGCCATCGATCCGGGTCTAATATTCAAATATTTGTTTTGACACAGAATGGAATGTTCTATGGTCATGACTCTGCAGGAACCACAAAATGGCCGCCACTGCTGCCCTGTTGTTCTGATTGAATCTGAACAGCTTTCTATTGGTAGAATACAACCTGCAGGTTAAAGAGGAGTTTTCTTCTATTGATACAGTTGTGCCATTTCAAAACTTCACCCGTCCTGCCATTGGCAAGACATTCGATTGTCAGGGGATTTGCAGAACATTGAGCTTGTAGTTCAGCTATTTTGCTATTTGTGACCTTTTCTGAATTAAAAGTTTAAATCTGTACGTATAAAGGTGAATTCTGCTTTTGAATGGAAATGGAGTGGTTACTTGACATTTGCAAATTTCCGCAAAAATAGGCTCCATTCTCCATTTTGAAAGGCAAAACAGGGAAAGAGCGAAAAGTGCAGTAAATACTCAAGAGTTAAAACGGCACATCTGTATTTCATATTATCACAAAGTACTGTAAATAGGCAGCTACGCTTCTAAGTCTTAAATGGTTTAACTGATTTACAAGCACTGTCTTTGAGGATCTATTAATGATCTATTGTCACAGGGTTGGATTTGCGTGGGGGCGGGGGGTGGGGTCACTGGGGCTGATGGGCAATATGACTTCTAAGCAATACCACCATTATTACAAAGGTTTGCCTCAATTAGGTTTAATGAATGATCTTAAATACAGATTGTGAAAATAACAGCTCTACAATCCCACAATACGTCACAATGTGATGTGTTGTGAGTTTGTATATCTGCTATTTTCACTACTTTTGAATGCCACTATTGTACAATGAACTATAGGGTAAAGTGGTTAATCAGACTAATCAATGGTTGATTATAAAAAACTGATAATCTATTAGATTTTTTTTTTTGATTTTTCAAATTATATAAAAAAATAAATCTTAACTGTTTTCCGATTATTCAATTAACATTCAAGGGCAAGATTAAGTGGGTTATTGGTTCTAAATATCGGTTTTGAAATATCCTCGGTCAATTGCCTTGCCCTATATGCAACTTTAAGCTTGTTGGGCCGAAGCTCCTCTTCTCTGCTTGTATACATGATGTTCTGTTCACATTTATAACAACCACGCTTTGTAATGAGTAATAATCCATGTTCTATTTCTGTATTGTTTTTACATGATCTGTGAGCTCAGTTAAAGCTGCAATCCATACGTTTCATGTTCCTGCTCAGGATTCAAACCTGGGTCAGAGAGGCAATTCCCGCTTGTCCAAAGGGGGAGAGGCAGTGTTAATGAGCTTCAGGCAGTACTATTCTGTCCTTCCTGACACCAGGGTGGAAATGTCTCAATGGAAGAGTATGGAGGACCACCTCCAATAAGGTGATGACTGATCTGTTATATTGAATTAACATAATCAGAACAAATTGGCGTATAAAAAAATAAAACTTTATTAATTAAAACAAGTTATGGATTACAGCTTCTGAAGCAAATTGTATATTATATATTTTCTTATCTGATGAACCTGTTGATCAGAGCATATTGTATTTTTATATTCTTATATATTGCATTGTATATTGTTGCTGTGGGGTGGAAACCTTGTCCAAAACCACTCCTTTTTTTTGTGAAATAGCAGATGTACATGCAAGCTCACAACGTGTCAATACTTTTGTGGAACACATGAAGTGGGGTATTACGGTAATAAGGTGACAGGGTTCTCCCCGACAACAACAATATTCTATATTTCTATTTGCTGTTGCTGTCATGTGACCTTATTTTTTCGCTGATGTTCTGATGTGAACTGGTGTTTCCAGTTGTCACTGAGTCCTCTGCTTGTCCTGTGTCAGTGGTTCTCAACCTTTTCTGGCTCAGGGCCCACTTGAAAAAAAAAATCCACAGCCCACCCATCTGACCACTTGACATCTAATCACGGCTGCCGTGATTCGATTATCAATCTGATCGGTAATCGATGCAGGACAAGATCAGTGGATCAGTCATATCTTCAGAGAGAGCCTCTGTCGTTGACAGCAGTTCCATATCTGCTCTGGCTTTGTACCATCTTACTCTGTACAGTAAATATGACTGAAGTTCCATCAGCTCTGGCTTTGTACCATCTTAATCTCTACAATAAATGCTTGTGCTTTTACTTTGACTGCTTGACTGAGTCTCTGTGAGGGAGGAAGGAAGCCACAGAGGTGGCTGGTAACGTACACATACCATTAAAACGTCAGATCTGATTCAGGCTGGATTTGGCTGCCAGTGTAAATGTGGCCTAACCCTACCTTTAAATTGCCTCCATACACCCTTTTCTAGATTTGTTCTTAAAGGTCATGTTGTTTCAACAAGGGTTATTTTATTAGTTTGTAATGATAATAATAAAAAGACAAAAAATATTGCTTTCTATAGTTATAGTTATAGTGATTTTAACTGGTGGGTGGGGGCATTCTGGTAATTGGTAAAACTTTTTTTTCACATCAGTCTGTTATGTTGTACCAGGGAACCCAATCTGAAATGATGTTGTACCAGGGACCCCCATCTGAAAAGATGTTGTGCCAGGGACCCCAACTTAAAATATGGGTTGTACCAGGGACCCCCATCTGAAAAGATGTGCTACCCTGATGTTTGATATGTATGCATCTGAAACAATGTCTGGTGGAATCACAAGCATTGTCTAGAGTAGTGGCTCTCAAACCTTTTTCATGTCAAAGACCCCCACATGTATTTGACCCCCATCTGAAAATAGTTTCTGTCAGAAAACCCCACAAAAGATTAGCTTGTTAAAAAAAAGCTGTCTTGTTTAATTTTTTTAATAAAGCACACTTAGTAACACTTGTATTCATTGCTCTGTCAGCCGGTGCTACTGAAGGATCGGCCCTCTACACTTAGTGGCCGCCCAGCCCAAAAACATACCGTAACTGTCATAAAACAGGTGCAAAAATAGTTTGGTTAAAAAGCAAAAAAAAAAAAAAAAAAAAAAAAATAGTATAGTTTGCCCACCGGATGCCCAGTGGAGTGTCCTTGGTCTAATGATGACAAACTGGGGGTCCTTGGTCTAATGATGACAAACTGGGGGTCCTTGGTCTAATGATGACAAACTGGGGGTTCTTGGTCTATTGATGACAAACTGGGGGTCCTTGGTCTAATGATGACAAACTGGGGGTTCTTGGTCTAATGATGACAAACTGGGGGTCCTTGGTCTAATGCATGACAAACCGGGGGGTCCTTGGTCTAATGATGACAAACTGGGGGTCCTTGGTCTAAAGATGACAAACTGGGGGTCCTTGGTCTAATGATGACAAACTGGGGGTCCTTGGTCTAATGATGACAAACTGGGGGGTCCTTGGTTTAATGATGACAAACTGGGGGTCCTTGGTCTAAAGATGACAAACTGGGGGGTCCTTGGTTTAATGATGACAAACTGGGGGGTCCTTGGTCTAAAGATGACAAACTGGGGGGTCCTTGGTCTAAAGATGACAAACTGGGGGTCCTTGGCTAATGATGACAAACTGGGGGTCCTTGAAATAAAAAGAGACATTTTAGAACCACTGAGTTGAGGATGTTTTATATGACCTTATATCTATAGTTGACCTCTGACCTTTGTCCTGGAACCTAGTGTAGAAATAAAAAATGATAGATAAAAGCAGGATGCAGTAGGTAACAGTAATACTACACACACACACACACACACACACACACACACACACACACACACACACACACACACACACACACACACACACACACTCTCCTTGAGGGTGTTCCAAGGGGGTCTCCAGATGAAATGGTGAACATAGCATCAAAATCTGTTTAACTACAATATAAAACCTACTGTAGATATATTGGCTTTTTTGAAAATGCTCACAACGTGCTTACTGTACAATAAACAATATAAAACTATCTAGAAACAAATGAGAACATTTGGAATATTAGAATATCTTAGTTATTTTAATATAGCACTAGCATTCCCCTGGAACTCTCAAGGACCCCTGGGGGTCCCAGACCCCACTTTGAGAACCACTGGTATAGAGTCGTGTCGCAGCTGGCTCCGTGACAGACTTTAGACATGTGACCACAAAGAACAAAAGAAAAGAGAAAAAAAAGTGTGTGTGTGTGTGTGTGTGTGTGTGTGTGTGTGTGTGTGTAGTGTGATGCAGGAAATGCAGTGTGTAGCATAGCTGAGATGCAGGAAATGCGGGGTCACAATAATTTTATATGCTGTACTGTTTGATGTGCAATTGTTTTATAATGTTTTAGGGTGTGCATGTTTAAGATTATAGAGAAGAGATTATAATCTGTTGGGCTCACAATGTTCCAGTTTCTTAAATTCTTAAAACTATTGGGTTTTGTGGAGTCTAGAGAACAAAAAAAAAAAAACGTTTTAATTTTTTTTTAGATTTTCTAGACGCCACTGATTACATGTTCGGAGGAGTGAGATTTGTACATGTTTTCATCATAGCCTTATAGACATATCTGACTTCTTTAGGGTTAAATATAAATGCAGCTACAACAATGTTTCCTGTCCCCTCTTGTGGTCAGATATTCAGAGCCTTGAGCCTCTTGTTAGGTTCACACCTTGCTCCTCCCTGCCAGTAAGAACACTGTGAAGATACAGAGAAAATACACACATGAAAACATGGCAAAAGTAAAACTGTACCAGCCATGCATCAGACGGTTTAGCTATTGTTTTGGACTGTGGTTCATCAAAGTCCTTGAGGGGGTTCCTAGGGGGCCTAATGATGACAAACTGGGGGTCCTGGGTCTAATGCATGACAAACTGGGGGTCCTTGGTCTAATGCATGACAAACTGGGGGTCCTTGGTCTAATGCATGACAAACTGGGGGTCCTTGGTCTAATGCATGACAAACTGGGGGGTCCTTGGTCTAATGCATGACAAACTGGGGGTCCTTGGTCTACTGATGACAAACTGGGGGGTCCTTGGTCTAAAGATGACAAACTGGGGGTCCTTAGTCTAATGCAAGACAAACTGGGGGGTCCTTGGTCTAATGATGACACACTGGGGGTCCTTGGTCTAATGATGACAAACTGGGGGGTCCTTGGTCTAATCTAATGATGACAAACTGGGGGTCCTTGAAATAAAAAAGATGTTTTAGAACCACTGAGTTGAGGATGTTTTATCCACAAGTTTCCAACATCCCATCGTGCATTGCGCAGAAGGTTTGCGGCAGTTTCCGGTGTCGCAGCCAAGAGCAGTGTTGGGAAGAACGCCGTTACTTGTAACGACGTTACGTAACGAAACTACTTTTCTCGGTAACTAATAACGTAACTCGTTACCTTTCCCCATTCAATAACGCCGTTCTAGTTACTGTGGTGTAAAGTGGCTAGTTACTTTCAGTGGTCCAAATGTTTCTCTCCGCACGCAGAGCGGCCGCAGAGCGGAGTCTGCCTGTCTGCTGCCTGGGTCATAAACTTGCCTCTGTGTCTGTGGTAACTCTCACTAGTCAAGTCAAACACATGCTTGGCTTAGCACACTAACTTGATGCACTGTAGAGGAGCAATGATTGGTTGACCTAGCTTAAAGATTCAGGCTAAGCCAATCAGAGACGGCCTTGGGCGGGTCTTAAAAAATACACACAAACTCAAAGCCAACGCACACACATTGTCACATAAACGGTGAAGAGAGACGGAGGCACGGAGCGGAGAGTTCTCCTGTCTCCAAATGCTGGCGAGATCTCGAGACAACAGCAGCTTTGGAGCTTGGAAACATTATTTTAACTTTGTGGAGATAAATGGCCCTGAAATCTACTCCACCAAAATCGCCACAGCATGTCACCCAGAGTGAACCAAACTGATTGATTCCAAGCCACGTAATGCAAGTGCTAGCTAGATATGAAACATGCTTGATCAATGATGCTTTCCATGCAACCTTTGAGTCTGTTAACGCAGTCTGTTGCCTTCAGATAACTACTAAGTGTTGCACAGCAAAAAGGCTACAATGAATATAGGCCTATGCCTGTCAACATTTCTAAACATATCTTTAGCTTTATTGTTTCACTGCATTTCTATATGCATAATTGCTACAATGTCAGGGAGTTGTATTTTTTTCTTTATAAGGTCATTATTGAAGCCCCCTTAAAAAAAAAGAAAAAAGTGTAACTGACTTTTTCCAGAATGCTTCGTTTTGATATATATTTTTTTAAAGTAAAGTAAGGTAACTAGTAACGAGTTACCTTTATAATTTAGTAACTAGTAACGTAACAAGTTACTTTTTCAGAGCAGTAACTAGTAAAGTAATAAGTTACTTTTTTAAAGTAACTTGCCCAACACTGGCCAAGAGTGATCTACAAGCTCACAATGGGACAATGAGACGTGAGCTTGTATGTCTGCTATGTTCTCCAGAAGTGTCCCACAAATAATTCTACAGTAAACTATCGCGGAAACAGGTGGATATGACCTTATATCTATAGTTGACCTCTGACCTTTGTGCTGGAACATAATGTAGAAATAATCAAACAAATGATGGATAATAGCAGGATGCAGTAACAGTAATACCACACACACACACACACACACACACACACACACACACACACACACACACACACACACAGATTTCTATGAATCCACCAGTAGGCTACAGAGTAAAACCACAACACTCATCACCACAAACACAAACCCTGTTTTGTCATCTTGCATGAATGACATCAGTGGTTCTGAAACATTTTCATGTCAAGGACCCACAAATTAGTTTGTATTTGGCCCACGGACCCCCATCTGAAAAGATGTTGTACCAGGGACCCCATCTGAAAAGATGTTGTACCAGGGACCCCATCTGAAAAGATGTTGTACCAGGGACCCTCATCTGAAAAGATGTTGTACCAGGGACCCCATCTGAAAAGATGTTGTACCAGGGACCCCATCTGAAAAGATGTTGTACCAGGGACCCCATCTGAAAAGATGTTGTACCAGGGACCCCATCTGAAAAGATGTTGTACCAGGGACCCTCATCTGAAAAGATGTTGTACCAGGGACCCCATCTGAAAAGATGTTGTACCAGGGACCCCATCTGAAAAGATGTTGTACCAGGGACCCCATCTGAAAAGATGTTGTACCAGGGACCCCATCTGAAAAGATGTTGTACCAGGGACCCTCATCTGAAAAGATGTTGTACCAGGGACCCCATCTGAAAAGATGTTGTACCAGGGACCCCATCTGAAAAGATGTTGTACCAGGGACCCCATCTGAAAAGATGTTGTACCAGGGACCCCATCTGAAAAGATGTTGTACCAGGGACCCTCATCTGAAAAGATGTTGTACCAGGGACCCCATCTGAAAAGATGTTGTACCAGGGACCCTCATCTGAAAAGATGTTGTACCAGGGACCCCCTTCTGAAAAGATGATGTGCCACCCTGATGATTATCAAACATGTTTGATATTTATGCATCTGAAACAATGTCTGGTGGAATCACAAGCATTGTCTAGAGCTGTGGTTCTCAAGCTTTTTCATGACACCCAAAATGATGTGTATTTGACCCCCATCTGAGCATAGTTTTTGCCAGGGACCCCCATACAAGATTTGTGTTGTTAAAATAAGATGTTTTGTTTAGTTTTTTTTTTTTTAGTTTTTTTTAATAAATATAGCACATCCACAAGGGGACCCCCTGGAACTACTTCAAGGACCCCTGGGGGTCCCCAGACCCAACTTTGAGTACCATAGAGTTGTGTCTCTTCGTCACAGTGTCACCACAAAGAAGAAGAAAAAAACAAAACCCTGTGTGTTGCAGAGATGCAGGAAATGCGTGTGTGGGCAGAATGATCTACTGTTTGATGTGCAATCACTTTATAATGTTGTAGTGTGTGCATGTTTAAGATAGATATAGATTATCCTCATGTGTGTTGAATCCTGATTTAAAATGTGTTTGTTTGTAATCTTAAAGGTATTGATTTCTGTAGAGTCCAGAGAATCCAATGGTTTAAAGATTTTCAGATTTTCTGAGCGGTGCCATGGCATTGGTCCAAAACCTCATTGTTCCTACAACCCATTAGTCTGAATCTGGTGATGTTAACCTGGTGAAAAATACTATGCCTAAACCTAACCCTAACCTCAGTAAAACTATGCCTAAACCTAACCCTAACCCTAACCTCAGTAAAATATGCCTAAACCTAAACCAAACCCTAACCCTAACCTCAGTAAAACTATGCCTCATCATCATCCTTCGACTGTCGTCGAGATCCTAGATGCCACGTCTTTCCATCGGGTCCTGTCGGCCATTGCTGCTCCCAGTTCTTGGAATGCAAGTCCTGTGTCCCTGGAGATGGTGTCAGGATATGTATGAGGCCTGGTTCCTCTGGACGATTGGGGGAGCCGCCATAGCAGGATATCTGATATTACTTGATCCTTGGAACGGTAGCAGTGACCAGCAAAGATTGCTCTCCGACGTGCTACGGTTGTTGTTATTGGCGGCAGTTCACCATAGATCTGCTTTTTGGTTGGATGAGTTTTCCAGGAGATGTTTTTAACACACATGAGAAGTCTTGTGTATGTGCCATCAAGCCGGTCTTGTAGTTCCTTCTTCATAGTCCATGTTTCAGCACCGTATAGCAGGATGCTTTCAACACAGGCCCTGAAGAAAGAGACTTTGGTGGATGTTGAAATGCCAGACTGCCAGACTCTAAGGAGTTTGTTGCAGGCATTCCAAGCTTGTCCCTTTCTGGCAAGAAAGTCCTTTCTGCTGTCAGCCACATATGAACCAAGATATTTAAAGTCCTCAACTTCCTTAATGTGTGCTCCATCCATTGATGTAATACATGGTTGGGTAGGATCCTCATTCATAAGCATGCATTCTGTTTTCTTGGTGTTTAACTTCAGTCCTACTTTGGAGGCTGCTTCTTCAAATGAGACTAGCAGAGTCTGTGCAGCTGTTATGTGCTCTGCGATCAGGGCGACATCATCCGCATAGTCGAGGTCAGTCAGGAATTTCTCACTCTGACGACCAGATCTTCTTCCAACCATGAGGCCTTTGTCCCTGAGTTTGTCCACTGATTGTCTCAGAGCGTAGTCCACCACGATGACGAACAGGAAAGGTGCAAGCGTGTCACCTTGGAGAATTCCAGCTGTGGTCGGGAACTCTTTTGTTGGGCCATCGTGGCTCTGAACGAAACTGGTGGGATTTTCGTACATGATGGCAATGGCTTTAATGATCTGCTCAGGGACTCCGTAGTTATGAAGGATGTGCATCATGGCTGCTCTGTCAACACTATCGAAAGCCTTTGAAAAGTCTACAAATATGATGGTACCTCTCCTTCAAAACTATGCCTAAACCTAACCCTAAATCCTAACCCTAACTAAATTCTGACTAATGAGCTTTCGGACTTATAGGTAGTCCCCGGTGGAGCATCAGGAGAGGCTGGGTAGGAGGCCTCCTACGGTACCGGCCATCACACGCCCAGACCTTTATTTTGTTAGGACTTGATTATCATCATTCATAACAGCCATGCATTCACCTATTATAGGACACTTCAAAAATGCACACATGCACGCTCAAACGCACTCACACACGCCTATCATAGCTGTCACAGCGTTCACTTGCTTGGTGGTATTGCTTTTTTATTTTTTTTGTGACAAAAGTCAAATATTGATCTCTTTAATCTTCTTACAGTAGATGTCTTATGAATCTAATCAATGTGTTAAAATGTAAATTGTACCAGTGATACATTGTGGGCTTGTATTAGCTGTTATGTGTTTGGGTGGGACTCCTGCATGGGCTACAATAGACTGTGATTTGAGTGATTTAAAGCAGGATGTAGTAGGTAACAGTAATACTACACACTCACACACACACACACACACACACACACACACACACACACACACACACACACTCACACACACACACACACACATACACACACACACACACACACACACACACACACACACACACACACACACACACACACACACACACACACAGGGGCACACAAGGGGGCTCAGTTTAACCTCAATATTAAACGTAGATACACCACAATGTGATGTGTTGTGCGCTTGTAGATCTGCTATTTTCAAAACATCCTGGAGGGGAAACATTAATACGTTTGACATATTTATCATTGTCACATTATAGGTTTACAGAAGTAAAGAAGTGGGTGAAATTAGTTTTCCTGCATAGTAACTTCCCATCATATTGGATGGGGGTCCACAGCCAAATACATACTTTTGGGTGGGACTCCTGGGTCACAGTAGCCTGTGATTGGGCAGCTAGGCCGATATTCGGATGATAGACAAGCCAGAGGACCAATCATGTCTCTCTGCTCGACCGGTGCTGGCCTCTCCACTTAGCGGCTGGCCAGCCCCAAAAGTTCCATAACTATCATAAACAGGAGCTAAAATAATTTGGTTTACAAAAAAAACACAGACCCACTGGCCCAGTATAGGCCAGATGCCCAGTCCACCCCTGCCCATGGACATACTATTATTTCCAGCTCTAAATGTGGGCCCCAGGTTTGGCGCTTGGTCCTGGGGACCTCCAGGAGGCCAGCCTCACTGGACCTGAGGGAACGAGTCGGGACATGTGGCTTGTGGAGGTCGGAGAGGTAAGGGGGGGCCAGGTTGTAGGTGGTGAGGAGTATTTCAATGTGAATTAAGCAATATTACAAGAGAGGGTGTGCATTAACGCGGCACTCCAGCCCTTCCTACGGAACTCGCCTGTCGGCTCGTTCCTGCGAAAAGGCTGTCGTGCAGGATAACCGCGTTAATGCAGACCCTCGAGTCTAATATTGCGATTATAAAACTGTTGCCCTTGAAAAAAATACGTCAACTTTATTTCATTGTAATTAAGATATTCGATAGGAATTTGTAATTTTTTAATGCCACATTTAGCTACTGTGTCCCTGAACGTCACATGCAAACCGCTAGCCTAGCCGCCTAGCATTGGGTGGGGAGAGAGGAGCACTTGCTGTCTTTTGTGACCAACCCAGCTGATTTTTTTACTTGATGAGAGACAGTGCAGTAGTGCTTGTTATATGCACGGTTGGAGAGCCTGTTTTCCATAGAGAGCCAGACTACCTGTTGTATAATTTGTTGTTTGACAGGCAGCCAGTGGAGGTCATGTAGGACAGGTGTGTTATGGTCTCTGGAGCGGGTGCTGGGGAGCAGGCGGGTTTATTGGGTGTTTTGGAGGTGAACATGAAGTAGGCTGTTGCAGTCATCCAAACGGGATGAGATGATGGCGTGGATAAGGCAGCAGAGGAAGTCAGGGAGGGCCGGAGACGGGCGACGTTCTGGAGGTGGAAAAATACTATTTTGGTGATATTGTTTACGTGGGGGGAGGAATGACAGGGTGGGGTCGAAGATGACTCTCACATTGCGGATGTGGGGGGAGGTTTGGACAGAGGTGCCATCGATGTTGAGAGAAAAGTCCTGGGTGGAGCAGATGAGCCGGGCCGATGATTTCTGATTTCTGATTTATTGCAGTTGAGCACTTTAAAAAGTTATGTTTGCATCCATGCAATGCAAGTCTGTGAGGCAGTTGATGAGGGTGGAGTGGGTGGCTGCGGTGATCGTCATGGTGGAGAATAAGAAGTGTGCGTAACCAAGCTTAGTGAATCAGGAAACAACGTCTGCTGGAGTCACAAGCATTGTTTAGTAAACCACATGGCAGCTGCAGCACCCTGAGAGACTTTAGACATGTGACCACAAAGAAGAAGAAGGGGGGAAAAAAAACCTGTTGTACGAGAGTGTAGCATAGCTGACGTGCAGGAAATGTGTGCACAATAATCTTATGTCATGTACCAATTGATGTACAATCCTTTTATAATGTTGTATTGTGTGTATGTTTAATATTAAAGGAGCTATAGTTAACTTTTTCTTGAAAAACGGACGCTAAAATAAAAATTATGTCGAAAATATTTTATAAAAGATTCAGCTTCATATAGGCTATGTGTTTCTTTTCAAAACAAAAAAAGCTTAAAATAATGATAACATAATCATTTTGGCCGTTGTCGGGCTGACTTTGCTTATATCCCTCTTTTATATGGATCGATAAGTGATATAAACAAAGTCAGTCTGACAATGGCCAAAATGATTATTTTATCATTATTTTAAGCTTTGTGTGGTCATTTTTGAATAGAAACACATAGGCCTATATGAAGCTTAATCTTTTTTATAACCTATTTTCGAAACATTATTTTTATTTTAGCGTCCGTTTTTCAAGAAAAAGTTGACTATAGCTCCTTTAAAGAGAAGAGATTTTCACAATGCAATCTGATTTGAAAATCTGTTGTTGGGCTCACGATACACTTTCTGAATATCTCAAAACTGCTGGGTTCTTTAGACTAGCGGTTCACAAAGTGGGGTCAGGGGTCCTTGAAGGGATTCCATTGGGTCCCCAGATCGATAGTTAGGAATAGGAATCAAATGGATCTTAATGATCTCTAACTCTGAGAGAGTATAACCAAGAGGACCACATTTGCACACTCTCAGAGTTATGAGGTTTGTGGCCTAAATCTTGAAACAAAAGAAAGAAACGTAGCTCTAGACAATACATGGGCAACTGGTGGCCCGGGGGCCACATGCGGCCCTCACCTTCACTTACTGCGGCCCTATTGGAATACTGATATATTATAGATTTCAAAACATTTCCAAACATGCAAAAAAAAAAAACCTATTCCAAACATGCAAACATGACCCGCTTTAATTACTTCAGTCTAGTAGCTACAAGTCTTTTTTTAATGTCCAATGTATTCATATTTAAGTTTATAAAGTTAACATAAGAACATATACTACATTTGAAATTAAACAATTATAATAAAAATAGCTCAAAATAATTCAGGATTCCAAATCAAAAATATCAAAAATAGCCGATCTATAAGCTCAAAACGAGTCACGGTGCACCGTGTTTTGAGCTTATATATCGGCTATTTTTGATATTTTTAACTGGCCTATAAGCATTGTGGCCCTCTGGAGTGAGTCTCACAATATAATGGCCCTGACCATCATCACAGTTGCCCACCCCTGCTCTAGACACCATTACACCACTGATAACATGTGAAAATTCACAGCATAGAATTTACATATTATTTTGTTTAAACATTCTTATAGACATCTATGACGTCTTTAGGGGGTGAATTGAAAAGCAGGTACAACAATGTTTCCAGCCCCCCACCCCTCACTCTTGTGGCCAGACATTCAGAGCGCTGCACGTCTCTTGTTTGCTCGCATCTTCCTGCCAGTATGAGACAACAGAGAAACCACATGGGCATACGTGTTTATGCTGTCCTCAATAAATAGCAGAGACAGAAAGTCTTGTTCAGTCTAGACTGCAGTCTGGATAACAGCACCACAACCGTGCATCTGTCCTGCTAGCTGTCCAAACACAACCATGGAGACAGTATGGATACTGTTGTACTTGCTGTGGAGCTCAGGTACGGTAGGACTTTGTTTTATCCCTTTTAGACATGAGGCCCATTTTAAAAGGTTTAAAATCAGAACGTTTTCAGAAAATCCAAACATTCATGAAAATTCCTGTGGCTATATAAATAGCAACACCGAAAATGTCAAAATGTTATATATTTTTTAGATCAATAGTAGACAAATTCAGGTCAGGATATAGAAGTTTTTTATTTTAATTTGTTTAATCGGCCTCAGGTCTAAATGGGTTAAAGGTGTGACATATCGTCTTTCCCGGTCTTAATGTAGTGTCTTGTTGGGTCAGTTTGACAACAATAAGTACAGTGTGTAGGCAGTGTGCAGCTGAACACTCTTTCAACGGGACACATTCTCCTCTCTCCACCGTCATCACAATGCTACAGCATTCAGCTGAGCATAAAGTGCTGCTCTCTACAGAGAGAACAATCACACCACAAAGATCATCAATTCACCTGGCTTCCATCAGGACAAAGTCAGGCCTGAATTAGCCTATCTGTGGTGGAAAAGGATTATTGCAGGCTTGGTTGTAGATTTGTGAAAGATTGAGATCTTTGTGTTGATTGGTTTTATGGTTAGACATAGGCCTATGTCAGATGTGGCCCTTATAGTTCATACTGCTGTTGGGCTTTACCTGTCAACTAGAGCTTAAGATTTCTGTCCGAGCCCGTCGGGGCCCGACGGGTCTGTCCTACGCCGGGTCAAATGTTTCACCTAATGGTTGGGCTTTAGGCTGGGCTTGGGCAGTACATGTACAGTATTATGTCAGATTTATAATGGCAGTGGAGCCTAATAGCCTTTAACTCATTTAGATGTGCCACCTACTTGCCAGAATGTGAACCCTGGCATATTGAGTACACCAATGTTAGAATTTTTTTATGTTAGAAATGTTGAGTATGGGTCCCCAGCAGGTAGAAACTGCCGGATGCTAACTTGCATATGTTGAGCAATTTTCATAATTAGCTTTATTTAGCATAATGGAATAATAATGGAAAAGATGTAAAAAACTGATTGGCCGATTTGAACAATATTGGAGTGGTTTTGGGGGTTATTGAGGATACTGAATCCATTTCTGAATTTCTAAATTCAAAATGTCCGTTTTAAACCGGAAATGGCCATATACCAACTTAAATTGGGATGATTTTGATACTTTTTTGTTGATGATGAAGTGACTATTTTTGATAGGCTATTGTGGAAGTCATTGTTCTAATAATTAGTGTGGATTGTCTATATTTTGCTTTTGAATTGCAGATAGTGTATAAGCATATAAATAACCACATTTATAATTTAATTCATAATCAAAATCAACAAAAAGGTATCAAAATCATCCCAATTTAAGTTGGTATATGGCCATTTCCGGTTTAAAACGGCCGTTTTGAATTTAGAAAATGTCAGAAATGGATTCAGCATCCTCAATAACCCCCAAAACCACTCCAATATTGTTCAAACCGTCCAATCAGTTTTTGACACATTTTCCATTATTATAGGTGATTATGGTAATTAAAGCATTGTGCAAATTATTAAAATTGCTCGACATATGCAAGTTAGCATCCGGCAGTTTCTAAATGCTGGGGACCCTTACTACACATTTCTAACATAAAACATTGGTGTACTCATATCACAATGGGGCTCTATGGGCTGGCAAGTAGACTAATACATTGTTTTACATTTGAAACCAGATGCCACCTCTGTGTCTCATTTTTTGCTTCGGACACACACGCAAGTTCCCCCCCCCCCTAACGTTTCCTTGGATTTGCACCGCTGCCCCCAAGCATGGTGCCCTGTGCTTCAGCACGTAAAGCACGTGCATTGATCCACAGCCACATGCTGAAAGAAAACCTGTGTTCCTGCTATGAGTAAAAAATGTATACAGCAGCTTTTATTTGCATTGTGATTTTAAACCTCGCTTTAAAATCAGTTAATGATGTAATCTGCTGCAGTTTGATGCAGGGGTCATCGCCATGTTGGCTGGTGGTGGTCATTTTTGTCAAAATTATTATTTTTTTTTGCCACAGACACACATAATAAGTGGACAATAATTTACCAGAAACACACAAAGAGCTAGCCCTGAATGACCATAACAGGAACCAAATGTCTACACTCTCAGAGTTAAGTGCAAATTAAACATAAACATTAAGAACCACTAGTTCTAGTGCACTCCTAAAGTGCCATAGTATCGTAGTAAATCATATTCTGAAGAAAAGCTGGATAATTGACATTCATTAATTGGGTATTATGATCAAAATAAGAACATGGAGTGTAAAATAGAAAATACAAAGAAACGGCCAAGTCTTTGCCACAGACATGTGTCTGTGTACGGACATATTGATGAGCCCTGGTTTAATGATGTGACAACTGTAATCATACGTCATGCTGTACATCACAGAAAAGCTGTGAAAAACAGTGGAATGGCAGGTTTGTGGTTACGTTGCTGCGCGTACACAGAGCTTGTGAGCTTGTAGATCTAGATCACAGTGGTATTAATAATGTGTGGTCAAATTGTTAAACACAGGTGCACAGAACTTCTGTCAATATCTTTATTTCATCCCCCCCCCCCTTTTGAGCGGTGCAAACCGCTCCTATAAGTGTGTCTGTCGCCTTTTTCCTCAGCGTTTTGCCACAGTAAAATGTGTGTATGTAGCATCATGTTTGTCTAGTGATGTCATATGTCGTATGTCTGTAGCCTTTTTCCTCAGCGTTTTGCTATAGCAAGCACGACCACCGCTCACTTCACATTGGGTGTGATTTTTTAACCAATATGAGGCTTTTTGGACAAAAGTCATGGTTTACTTGTGTTGTAAATGAAATTTAAATAAAAAAAATAAAATAAACAGGGACACCCACTATATACTCTATAAACAAAACAGGGACACCCACTACATATTGTATAAACAGGGACACCCACTACATACTGTGTAAGCAGGGACCCCCACTACATATTGTAAAAGCAGGGACACCCATTAGATATTGTAAGCAGGGACCTCCACTACATATTGTATAACATTGTATTTTCATAGCTTCATAAACTTGTTTGACAGCATTCATGTTAATGCGTATTTTCATAGACAGGATTGTGTGCACATCTCAAGCCTATATTCAGGCCAGGTGCTGGACATCAAGGTATCAGATAATGGAAGGAGAGGAACACCCGCACACTGTTTATATGCTCCAAAAAACGTACTTTTATTATAGGCAACTGCAAGGTTTCGACTTTACGTCTTCATCAGGCAAAAGTTGAAACTTTTGCCTGAAGAGGTAAAATCGAGACGTTGCAGTTGCCTATAATAAAAGTACGTTTTTTTTAGCATAAACAGTGTGCGGACGTTCCTCTCCTTCCATAATGCGTATTTTCAGATATTTACCCTCTGACATCATCTGACTCTACAGACAGACAATAGAAACTTGATCTTTGGCTCTGTACTTGGTTTGCTCTTTTCCCCCTTTACACCTTTACATAGCAGATCTAGAAATTCATGCCATGTTGGGAGCTTGTAGATCTGCTATTTTCATGGGAATGTTCCCCAACGAATAGGGATGCTATGGTTCAAGTGGCTACACCAGGGGCGTTATAGCGTCTTAGGCCAAGGCTACACGGAGCTGGATATTTGTGAATCTAGACATTTTTTGGTGCTGTTGGGGCTTGTAGCCACACGAAACTGGATATTTTGGCAGTGAATCTGGATATTTTTCAATCCGGATAAATAAGTGGAGACACTGAAAAATATCCGCTTCACTGGATCCGTGTAGTCATGATACCCTGATATCTCTGAAGACTTTACTGTGTGTGTGCTTGTTAGACCTAGATATCTTTGTCGTGTGGACCTAGATATTTTTCTATGTGGATATCTGAAAAACCGGGATATATGAAATATCCAGCTCTGTGTGGACCTAGATATTTTTCTATGTGGATATCTGAAAAAACAGGATATATGAAAAATCCAGCTCCGTGTAGCCATGGCCTTAGATAGTGGGGGAGATGACATAGCCGCGCCCTCATGCACGCGCGCGTGCACGTGTCGGAAAATTGTCGGTTTTATGCGGTTTTGATCGTGTTTTATTCGGGTTTCCGCAGTTTATTTTGTTGCTAAACAATCGGGAACGGCACACTACACTTTCCCGTTGCCTCTCCACATGCACCAGCCAACAATATAGTCTATAGTAGATGGATTTCTTGGTACCAACAGACAGACAAGGCAACACGTGCCAGCCTGTTTCATTTAATCATTCAGTTCCAAAAGCTTTTCAGTTAATCTACTTAATTTTACACCACTGTCGACTACAGCAAGCATGATGGTTCCCAAACGTTTTAGCCCGTGAACCAAGAGAAACTAAACCCAAACAAGTAGTAGTGAAAATAGCAGATCTACAAGCTCACAACGAGTCGCTTCGCGCTGCGTTGTGAACTTCTAGATCGGCCATTTTCAGGACCCATACAATGTGTCCGCAACGCTAGCCCAAACAGTGTAGGCTACATTAGCCAGCAGCAGCATAGCATCCATCATTACTCCGACTCTAATATAGCCACGACTCACTCACCAAGTGCTGACTGAGTTACGATGAGACGAGCAGGACGATGTTTAATGCCTTTATAGCCTACATGGTCTTGTCTTGGTGTTCTGTTTATATTCCTTTATGCCTGTGTTGTTAATTTCACCACGAGTCCATCATGACGCAAAGTACGCACGGACGACAGAGGTGGACTACAGTTAAAAGGGGCGTCCTTTGAGAGCCATTTCCTCTCTGCACAGAAGCGCATTTCAAAACAAGAGTCTTTATTTAATTTTTTTCATCTATACAATCAATCATTCAACATGTTTATTTTGAAATTGTCCTGGAAATAGAAGTAGCCAAATAGCCCCTATTGCCACTGAGAAGTTGCGTTTGTGTTGATGAGAGCCAGCTTGCAGCGCAGGGGAGTAAAAAAAAAAAAAAAAAAAAAACAACACCCCGGCCGGCAAAAAAGGTGGGGGGGATGAGAACACGTTTTTATGAAAGTGGGGGTGTCCCGTCGTACTCACAATGAATGGTGGTGACGTGCCTGGGCTACAGTGTGTGTGTGTGTGTGTGTGTGTGTGTGTGTGTGTGTGTGTGTGTGTGTGTGTGTTAGGGTGACCATACGTCCCGTTTTGCGCGGGACAGTCCCGCATTTCAGTGACTTTTCATGCGTCCCGCTAATTGACTCGCTGTCCCGCATTCTGACCGACAAGCACCAGTTTTCTCTCTTTTTTTTTTTTTACGTCTTTTTTTTTTTTTATCAAATGGCTGTGAAGAGAGCGCAGTGCCAGTGAGTCGAGGCTGTCATCAGGGGCGGGCCGTGGTGTGTGTGTGTGTGTGTGTGTGTGTGTGTGTGTGTGCGTGTGCGTGCGTGCGTGCGTGCAGCCCGGCTGTTGTCAATCAAACAGCCCGGCATACGGAACGAAACGCCCACCAAAAGAAACACAACAAACAGAGTGAAACCAGCAAGCCTTTTAGCGACACGTTTTTGTGACAAATGAACGAAAATGGAGGAGGAGGATGAACATGAGGAAACTACCACCACTGCAAAGAAAAGGAAATGCAGTTACAACAAGGACTGGGAAACTATTTATCCGTGGGTGAAACCAGTGCAAGGCGATACTGATAAAGTTTTCTGTGACGTTTGCCAGAGTCATTTTTCAGTTAAAAGCGGAGGTGAATACGACGTTAAACGACACAGACAATGTGAGACCCACAAAAAACGTGTTGCACAAAAGGAGGCTTCACAGTCTATGGACTCTTTCCTACTAAAACCAAAACAGGATTCGAACACAGATAAGGTAACAGCAGCTGAAATGACTAGCGTTTACCACACTGTACAACACTCCCAGTCATACAGGTTAGAGGACTGTGGTAATAAGCTCGCACCAGTTATGTTTCCAGACTCTGATATTGCAAAGAAAATGGCATGTGGTCGTACTAAAGCATCATCCATAGTTAGAGATGTGCTTGCACCTGCCAGTGTGGAGACTTGTTTGAGAGAGTTAAATACACCAGTGGTTCAACTCCCAAGTGATAAAAAAATCCACACTCCATTCTTTTCAGTGGCCTCAGATGCTTCTAATCATGGCACGACAAAGCTCTTCCCATTGTCTCTGAGATATTGGACACCAGAGCTGGGTTTGAAAAACAAGATACTTGACTTTTATGAGGATAGTGATGAGACATCTGCCAAAATACACCACCAGATTACAAGCAAATTAGAAGAAAATGGCCTGCAACTGGACATGATTTCAGCTTACACTGCTGATAATGCTAGTGTAAATTATGGGAAAAATAATTCAGTGTTCCAGAAGCTAAAGGCAGACAACAGTGTCATAATCAAGGCAAACTGCATGGCCCACATAATACACAACTGTGCAAAGAATGCTGGAGACAGGCTGGACATTGACATTGACTCTGTAGTGAACAAAATATTCAGTCACTTTTCAGTATCATCACACCGTACTGATGCATTGAAAGCAGTGTTTGACTTTGTGGAAGAGGAGTATCATGCTGTACGGAGACATGTACCCACAAGATGGTTGAGTCTGTGGCCTGCTGTTAAGAGGCTACATGACAGCTGGGCAGCTATCAAGAGCTACTTCCTGTCACTGGGAGAGAATCAGTGCCCAAAGGCACTGTGGCAGCTGATTAAAAAGGATCAGGATGGTGAAGGGCAACCCCTTAAGCTACAAGTCTACCTGGCCTTTCTGAATAATGTTCTCAAGATCTTCCATGATGTTGTTCTGCAGTTGGAGGGACAGAATGGGACTGTCTGTGAGCTATATGACATCATGTTCACTCTCAAGACAAAGCTCCAACAACGACACATTGATTCCTACTTTGGAATGGAGGCTAATGATATCCTCCAACAGTTCCCAGACCAAGAGGCAGCAACAATCAGAAATGATCTTTCCAACTTCTACAATGTTGCACTCAACTACCTAGAAAAGTGGTATGATTTCACAGAGAACAACTACCAGAAGAATGTTGCATGCCTGGCACTGAAGAGCAAGTTCACATTCACCCAGCTCAATGATGTTGTGGAGGCCCTACATATCAGAGGGAAACTGGAAATGGATGAGCTGTATGATGAGTACTGTGTGATTCTGCCACGCCAGCAGGAAGTAGTGGACAAGGTAGCTCCTGTTCTGGAGAAGTGGTCTATCTTGCTTAAAGGCACAGTTACACCAAATCTGACAGCGGTTGCATCCTTCATTTTCAGCATCCCGATCACCAACGCTCCGGTAGAGAGAGTGTTTTCCCTCATGACTGCTGCCTGGACTGACCAGAGAAATCGTTGCTCTGTGGAGCTTATCAAGAGTGAAATACAAATCAAGACCAACTTTGAATACACATGTAAGGAGTTCTACAGCTATGTTCTTAAGCAGAAGGCCTTGTTGGAAGCAGCACGATCAAGCAAGAAATATAAGCCCAAGAAGAACATCTAAGGTAAGATAAAAATTGTTTAAATAGAATAGATTGTTTAAACATAAATAATTTATTGTGGACTCTGGGTCAGTGTAGTGCTAGATTTTAATGATGTGCTGCTATTCTTGTGTTTCACTCACTGCCAGGTGCTTTCTATGGTGCTGAATGTGCATTCCCTGTGTGGGCCAGGCCTGCTGTTGCTGTGATGGAGAATACTGAAAGACTAAGTTGTGATGGACAAACCTAAAATGTTTCATGCCAGTGCTTTCCCTGGTTCTGGAGACTTGAGCTATGATGGACAAACCTAAAATGTTTCATGCTAAAATGCTTTTTCCAGGTGCTTTCCTTGGTTCTTGAAGTGCTCAAGTGCATAGTGTTGGTTTGTTTACATTTTCATTTATGGTTATTCTTAATTATTGTTACCTCCAGTCCTGACTAGTTTTGATTTATATTTCTGGTTTTATTTATTTTATCTATGGTTTTATGTTGTGCCTGTCTAATTGAAAATAATAATAAATAATAATAAATGCTGTAGTTGCCTTTGTTAGGAGGATGCTGCTTTGGTCAAGTTAATGTCTTTGTTAATAGTACTGCACTCTACATGTATCCTTGTGACTTTGACTATTAAGATATGCCTCAATACATGAGACTTACTTGGCCACACTACTGTGAGAAGTGGAAACTGTGTTTTGTGAGCTCCTTACTGAATGTAATTCATTCATCATGTCTACCAGATTTACCTCTTGTCCTCTTCAGGTTTGTTCAGTAAATACAGATAATTTCAAATGTATTTCTGTTGTTAAGTTTTTATTTGCATAGTTGTTCTATTATTTTTGTTATCATAGTCATATTATGTGCTACTCAACCAGATGGCAAGCTGTGCCAAAATACCTTTTCTATGTATTTTTCTACGCATTTCAGGGGTTTTGGCCCCCAAAAAGCCCAAAATGTTTCGGCCGCCCGCCTTTGGCGGGCGTCCCACATTGTCCCCCACAAACATACTCTCTGTCCCACATCTGGTGACTTGGGATCTGGTCACCCTAGTGTGTGTGTGTGTGTGTGCGTGCGTGTGCGTGCAATGTTTGTGTGCGTGCGATGTTTGTTTGTGTGTGTGTGTGTGTGTGTGTGTGTGTGTGTGGCACTGTGTGTGCTGCTCATGCTAATGCTGCAGGCATTGGAGACTCGCTGCTTGTTGGCACCGTGTTCCCCACTACTGTATGTTCCTTGAATTGGAAGTTTATTTTGCGATTTTGCGGTTGTGTGCAGTGCACTGTGCCAGCCTCGTCCGTACAACACACACATTACCAATTAAATCCTGGCTTTTACTCTGTCGTCACAGTGTGTTCCGTGCCAAGAGTGGCTGATCTACAAGCTCACAACGCCTCGCATCCGCGCCGCGCTGTGAGCTTTGGAGATCGGCTATTTTCCAGACAAAGAAACTTGAAGGATGAATGTGCAGCTTGCAGCGAGTCACTGCAGTCAGACGTATATTATTTATATTATTTAATAATCAACAGACTATTAAACAGCTTTCTCAAGCCACAGTTTGGCTTAATATTCATAATAATGAATGTGTGTGTGTGTGTGTGTGTGTCTGTGTGTGTGTGTGTGTGTGTGTGTGTGTGTGTGTGTGTGTGTGTGTGTGTGTCAGAGCCGGCTCTCCCTATTCATGGGTTGCATTTGTAGTCCTAAACCGGCCATATTGAGGACCAACGCAGGTGTTCAATTTGTCTGATTGGCATAGAACCAATGTTCTACGTTAATCAAAACACTGTGTTGGTCCTCAAAATGGCTGTAGGACTACAAATGCAACCCATGAATACGTAGACTACGCATTCTGCGTAGGGCCCCGCCGTCCAAAGAGGCCCCCACCGCCCCCCTCCCCTCTGCAGAAAAGAACACACCGTCCGACCTGACTTTTCACACCAGCGCTACTGCCATCTTAGCCTGAATGAGACATCTCTGATAAACCTTGCGTAGCTAGGCTTACTCATGTCTCTAATTGGCTCTCACGGCCAATGTTCCCTCTAAACTGCGCGCATGCGCGCCCGCGCACTACTCAGGACGCTGTCGCGCACGACAAATCTTTGTAGCGCACAGCAGATTAACACCGATAGATTTGTGAAACACAGTTGATTATTTTGTGGTACTCAGTCTTTGTCTGCCTGCATATAGACAGCGCTAGGTCTCTCTCTCTCTCTCTCTCTCTCTCTCTCTCTCAGTGCCTCCCCCCTCTCGCCAAATTCTCTCCCTCTTGCTCTCTGTCTCCGTCTCTCGACTCGATTCTCGCTCGCCTCCCCCGCACCCCCCCCCCTCTCTCTCTCTCTATCTCTCTCTCTCACACACAACACACACACACACACACACACACACACACACACACACACACACACACACACACACACACACACACAATTTCAATTTTCAATTCAAAGGAGCTTTATTGGCATGAGAAAACATACGTTTACATTGCCAAAGCAAGTATCACAAATACAATAAAAAACAGTTGAAAATGGGGAACATATATACAGTTGGAGGGGGTACAGCATTGAGTAAACAGAGCTATGTCGCATTGTGACATTTTATATACAGGGTACAAATAGCAGCATTTTTTTTCCTCAAAATGTATTTAAAGGTATCAGCTCTGTTTCATACTGTATGTGCAGTAGGTCTAGATGTCAATCCATGGTTTGTAGTCCTTAGGGTGGTTGTGTTTCTAGCCTACACACACACACACACACACACACACACACACACACACACACACACACACACACACACACACACACACACGTGTGGTAAACAGAGACTTCTTCGGACTACTTTATTGTTTTATTGCCGTCATAAAACTTTCTCAGTTACATCTTCTATGTGTGCATTAACGTTAGCAACATGGTGGCTGTAGGGCAGGCTACCAAAACAAAACAAACGCATGTGCTTTCTGCTTTGCGTCGCGTATCAGCGGCTCAAAGGACCATGGTTGCTAATGTGCAGTTTCATAAAGACGTCCCCCGCCTGTGCAGCGCGGATATTAGACCTACAGTACACTACTCCTCTATCCAGCTTCCAGGTATGAACTATATAAACTGCAATGTTTCTCTGGAGCTGACGAGCGTGTGGTGTGGGCGTCTCACCTTCACCTAACAAAAATAACTCCAGTCCTGTAATGCATTGGTCTCAAAGTGGGTCCAGGGACCCCCGGGGATCTTGAGGTAGTTCCAGGGGTCCCCAGCTAAAGTTAGGAACCAAATGGACCCTTATGTAACTCAGAGTGTACAAATGGAACCCCACACTCAGAGTTAAATTAACTTGTTGAATTTATAAAAAAAATATAAATTGGGGTCTCAGTGATAGCAATGCCATTAAATGGAGGTCCATAGCCTAATGCATGTCAAATAGGGGGTCTTTGACATTAAAAAGGGAATCACTGCTAAAGCCATACAAATAAATGTATTATATTATGGGGGTCCCTGGGATAGCTTTTCAAGTGGGTCCTTGACATGAAATGTTTTGAGATCCAGTGCTGCTTCACTGTCCCACAATGAAGGAGAGAGTCCACCTCTCTTTAAGGTTATGGGCTATAGACTATATAGCTTAGGTCATATTATATGATTTAAAATTTTGGGAAAGCAATCTACATGGTTAAAAGCCAGTGTTAATTTAATTGAGTGTGAAAATGGTAGGCCTACCAAATTTTCGCATGCATGCTTACATTGGCACTTTGGCACATACAGTAGGCTACACATATTGCTTTTGGACTGTCTTTTATTCATAATAAATAATGACTTCTTAGCAATGGCTAACCTTCCTTAGACGTGTCAATGTCAATATGTCAATGTATTGTTAATTTATTTTGTAGACTCATATTTAGGCCCATTGTTTGTATTGTACTTACACAACATGTTGTCAAGTGTATATAGTATATAAGATAGATAGATACATTTTATTATCCCAAGGGGGTAAATCAGTCTGTAGGCCTAAAGGCCTCTCCATACTTCGACCGAAATGTTCGGTGAGTTGTGTTTTCCGACGTGCAAATTTCCGAACTCTCATTCGGTCCAATGCTTTTCAGAAGTCCAGAGGGATATAATTTTATGGTAGAAAAGGACCTTTTGACCGAAAACGGCGGTTTCGGTCAAAGTATGGAACGGCCTTTATACTGAATAATAATGGATATAAAACCCTTTTTCCCCCGTCTTTTAAAATGTAACTGTCCTATAGTAGCCTACAGTTTATTAAAGGACAACTTTGTTTTTTTACAACAAGGGTTCATATTTTAGATTGTAATTAGAGAAAAGAAAAAGTTCTATTGTTTTATCGCGTTTACCGTGCTAAAATGTGGGGCATGCGTATGCATGGGGGCATGCGTACAAGTGGCTAAATATGTATTTTTAGACACAATAAGCCAGCAGTTTCTTTATTGCTATTTACAGTAACACTTCTAGCCCCCATAAGTCACATCCAACCATGAAAGGTTGCGTTGTATCTTGGGAAGGGGCTTATTCTGTGTAAAATGACATATATAGCCACTTGTACGCATGCCCCCAACCACTGAAATAAGAATCTCTAAAACAATAGAGAGAAGTAAATGCAATAATTTTAACACTCATCTTTTATATTCTTTAATTACAATCTAAAATATGAACCCTTGTTGTAAAAAACTAAAGTTGTCCTTTAACAGCTAGTCGAACCGCTATTACTTATTCTGTAATTAAATTTGAATAAACCATAACTTCACATGACTTGACGCACTGACGCAGTATACATTTGTGCACTCGACATATATTGCTCATCAGTGCTCAAGTTGTGCTCAGAAGGTTGGAGTGTTTGCTCAGACCGAAGAAAAATTAGAGGGAACATTGCTCACAGCTCTATTGTCCCATTGGCCAAAAAGAAAAAAGACCCCACTTTTCTTGACTTGTGCACGCTTTGGGAGTTTCCGCCCCGCCCCCTTTCAGAGAGTGAGCAAAAGAGGACAAAATGTGCCACAGAGGCACAAAAATCCAGGTCCAGGCACTCAGGTGGAATTTAAAAATAAAAGGCCTTTATTAATTAACGGGCTAGAACATTATTTAAAAATCACCTATGTGTTTCGGCAGGGTGTTACTGTTCCCTTTCAGAGTGTGTTTACTTTCGGTTTGACAATGGAGCATGTTGCGGCAACAGCAATCAGGTAAATAAAAATAAAAATTCAACTTGCACTGCCAATTGTAACTTGTGTAACTTGTGCGAGCCAGCGAGTCACGTTGGTGTTGGTTTTGTAATCTGATCTCTCTCTCATCATTGGCTGTCTGTCGCTGACTCGCTAGTGCAGTGCTCTCTTTCTCTGTGACTATTAAATGGTAAATGGTGCATTTATATAGCGCTTTTATCCAAGGCGCTTTACAGCGATTGTAAAGCGCCTTCACCCATTCACACACACACATTCATACACCGATGGCGGAGGAAACCATGCAAGGCACCAACCTGCTCACCTGGAGCAACTAGGGGTTCAGAGTCTTGCTCAAGGACTCTTCGACATTAACTTAGGCTAGTTACATCCAGAATGGGTTGATCTGTGATTTTGTTTCTGCTGTAGGTTGGTTTTAGTTCAGTTTGTTTATTATTGCTGCTGTGGGTTGACTTGTGAGGTGTGTGCAGTGGTATAAAGTAACTGAGTACATTTACTTACTAAGGAGTAGTTCACCACTTTTCAACCTGTCTTCATATAATAGGTCCTCACTAATTCACTAGTTCATGATAAAATATCACAATTTTTTTCTACTCAGTCCAAGTCTCCTAGGAGAGCTGTGGGAAGTTCAGAATCCATCGTCTTGTGACATCATCATTTTCAAAAAAAAAAAAAAAAAAAATGTAATCAATATTTTTGAAAAGATTATTTAGATTGTTATTATCGCGAGAACAATGGCTTCCACTTTAAAATTGCAACTTTTCAGGAATAGAAAGCCTGCAGTTTCTATAAGCTGGATGGCAATCGATGATGTCTCAAGACGATGGGTTTCTGACCTGCCCACAGCCCTCCTCTGAAAAAAAAAAAAAAAAAAAAAACTATTTTTGAGTGAGGACCAATTATATGAACATAGGTTGAAAAGTGGTGGAGTGCCCCTTTAAGTACTGTAGGCTACTTAAGCTACAAATACCTAATGCTTTAGGTATTTGTAGCTACTTTACTTGTGTATTTATTTCCTACTAGAAGCTCGGCCGCCCTTCGGGCGGCCGAGCGTCTAGTCGGCGCCCTGGCCAACTCGGGAACAATGTAAATAGGGGATGAATGCCCCGCCCTTTAATGCAAACCCCATTATACCTGTTGTCATAGGATCTGTTTTGACCATCTGTTTCGTGTGTCCATTTATGCCCATGGCTTGTGAGATGCGTTGGTTATCTCCATATATAGAGATTCAACACGTGCAAAGTACAGGAGTGATGTCAGAATGAGTCAGCAGAAGTGATGTCAGAATGCCCATATGCCCATATATGGAGATCTCTGTATCTGTGTCCCCTTTATGCCCATATACGGAGATTGCGTCCATTTTATGTCACAATGAGTCAGCGCTTGCGCCGATACATCCATTTATGCCCATATATGGAGATGTGCGGCCGAGCGTCTAGTCGGCGCCCTAGCCAACTCGGGAACAATGTAAATATGCCCATATATGGAGATCTCTGTAGGACACGTTATGCCCATATATGGAGATGCGCGGCCGAGCGTCTAGTCGGCGCCCTAGCCAACTCGGGAACAATGTAAATATGCCCATATATGGAGATCTCTGTAGGACCCGTTTTGACCATCTGTTTGCCTGTTTGTCTTTGAGTCAGCAGAAGTGATGTCAGAATGCCCATATGCCCATATATGGAGATCTCTGTATCTGTGTCCCCTTTATGCCCATATACGGAGATTGCGTCCATTGTATGTCACAATGAGTCAGCGCTTGCGCCGATACGTCCATTTATGCCCATATATGGAGATGGGCGGCCGAGCGTCTAGTCGGCGCCCTGGCCAACTCGGGAACAATGTAAATATGCCCGTGTTGTCATAGGAGTGTGGGGTCATGTGGTGTACGTGATGTCATAGGAGTGTGGGGTCATGTGGTGTACGTGATGTCAGAGCCTTTTATGAAGTGATGTCACAATGACATGATTTCCTCCGGAACAGCCTGATGTCAACAATCAGCTCCGCATAAGGAGATTCCGAACGTTTTGCGCCGTTTCGGAAAAAACGCGCGTCGGGTCGGGTCGAGGCCGGGCACTGCACTCCACGCCGCGGCGGAGAACGTGCGTGCCGAATCTGAAGCCGGTGGGACGAACGGTTCTCGAGATACGCGGATTACATACACGCAGACACGCAGAGACTTCTCGCATTTATAGATAGATACTTTTACTATTACTCCACTCCATCTCGGATCCAAATATTGTACTTTTACTCCACTACATCTCGGATCCAAATATTCACTACACACTCATTTTAAAACGTACAGTACTAGTTACTTCGCAGATATTCATTATAATATTATAAAACATACGTAAAACAATCTTTAGCCCTATTTTATGGGCCAATAGTCGATCTACAAGCTTGTAGATCTGCTATTTTTCCAACATTTTGTACTTTTTACTGTTGGTACTTAAAGTACATTTTGATGCAACCATATTGTAGGCTTATGTTTACAATGCTGTCAATAGACTAATTACCAAGCAGCAAAGCCATAAAGTGCAGTGTTGTATTTTTCTTATTGTATTTAATATGTGTGTTAATATTCACACATTTTAACATTACACTCCATATATTATATTCAATAAATAATGTTTCATTTAGGCTAGATCTCATCTGTACTGTCAAGATTATAACATTAGGCTTTGCCTATACATGCAGTGATTCAGTATTAGTCAGTAGGATTAGCATTTTACTTAACACTACACCCATGTGACTGTCATGACTACCCCATGCCAACAGTCTAATCCTATTGTTAATATTCCTCTAATTCTACCTTCAAACTTCCCACATTTCTCACCGGTGCCACACATCACCAATCAGAAGGCCCCAAAGCAGAATCTTGCTTAGGGCCCCTGTGGAGCTAGAACCGGTTCTGGTGTGTGTGTGCGTTTGTGTGAGTGTCCGTGCGCATGTTGTTTGTGTGTGTGTGTGTGTGTGTGTGTGTGTGTGTGTGTGTGTGTGTGTGTGTGTGTGTGTGTGTGTGTGTGTGTGTGTGTCTGTGTGTGTGTGTGCGTGCGTGCGCGTGCGTGTGCGCGCGCGTGCATGTGTATGTGTATGTGTGTCCACGAGCTCTCAGCTTGCAGCTCAGGTATGGTGTAAATGTACAGGGTGAGTTAAAATGTATTTCCAAGTGTGAGACTCCTACACTGTAAAACTGGATAAGTTAAGTTAACTCAAAAAAATTGTTGAAACTGATTACATAAAAAATGTTAGGTTATGTTTACTTATTTTATTAAGTAAAATTAACTAAATATTTCTATTTTTACAGTACTCATACAAATCTAGTATTGCCAACTCTAAAATGTATGTTATATACTCATTATTTTAAGGTTAAATAAACTCAATATTTCTATTTTTACAGTACTCATAAAAATCTAGTATTGGCAACTCTAAAATGTGTGTTATATATACTCATTATTTTAAGGTTAGATAAAATCAATATTTCATTTTTTACAGTACTCATAAAAATCTAGTATTGACAACTCTAAAGTGTGTTCAAGTTATATGTAAAAAATATTTCTATTCTATTACCCATGTTTACAAAACTAACATACAATAATCAGCAATGATTAATGAAGGATGAAGGATGAAGGATGGCAATGAAGGATGGCACTCGAGCAGTTCTGACTGTAAATACCTTTTATCGAAGGCGCAAAGTAAGAGGCAAATGTTGATGTATCCATCTTTATACGACATCTACATGAAGATGCGCTATACACCTTGAGTCCAGGACTCTGATGAAGATGGTGTATACATCTAAACGTTAGTAACATTAATAAAGAGGCATTTACAGTCAGAGATGCACCAGTGCCGTCCCTCTTACCGTTGCTGCAGTGTTGCACCGGACCTGCCTATCCCTGTCTGATGCAGTGGAACTCCATTTCTTCAATACAATAAGCAGCTTTTACTCTAAAACACAAACACATACAGTATTTCAAGTCAACATTCAGAAGAGGTTAAGATGATTGAAACACAAGTTACTTTTATTAACTCATTGACTGCCAAGGCACGAGTTTCACGAGTTATTACAGTACTCCCAGGCTGCCACAGCCCGAGTTTCCCGAGTTGGAAGCCATTTTGAAAAAAAGAAAAAAAAAATTATAAAAAAATTTCTAAAAATGCCTCAAATGTATTAGGCATGATCGCAATTGCGAAATTGCATGTTTAGCCCCATAACAAACACATCTTTCAAAATGTCAAAAATGGCTGTTTTGTCTGACTTTGAAGGCTTGTATCTCATGAATGCCTGAACGGATTTCCAAGCGGATTTTTTTGTTTGAAAGCTGTTAAAAAGTACTACACATATGGTGCATGATCTAGGCATGGGCGTGCACGATCCGTGCACTAAAAATTGATCCGTGCACTAGAAATTTAGGAAGGTGGCAGTGTTTGTTTTGTCTGACTTTGAAGGCTTCTATCTCATTAATGCCTGAACGGATTTCCAAGCGGATTTTTTTGTTTGAAAGCTGTTAAAAAGTACTACACATATGGTGCATATATGGTGCATGGGCGTGCACGATCCGTGCACTAAAAATTGATCCGTGCACTAGAAATTTAGGAACGTGGCATCCTGGTACTTGGCGGCCATCTTGAAAAGGGCATTCAATGAGTTAAGTAATCACATTTTCTCAAAGCAGGTAGCCCTTATAAAAGGGCATTTAAGTAAACAGTGATTCAACAGTGCAAAAGACAAGATTTGAACAATGCAGTTAACATCCTAATATAGGACTTGGTAATAAAGTGTCCACTGTAACCCAGTCCATGGGAAAAATACAGGTAGTGTTGAAACAGAATGTCCACTGTAACCCAGTCCACGGGGAAAATACAGGTAGTGTTGAAACAGACAATACACATTTAATGGAACATTTTTAGCCAAGTGAGTTTTTAAAATTTAGAGTAGCCAATTATGTTACGTCAATTTAGTAATTTACTGACACTATGGTTCAAGTTATAAGTCTCTGATCCAAATAAATCTTTTATGCGTCAACATAAAATGTCCATCAACTGTACGCTGTGAGAGGTAATGTGTCATTAAAATCTGACAGTTGATGCACAGAGATGCCTGTGGAGGTCAGCTCAAATGATCTAAAATGCTCGCTGTACCAGCACTCGATATGCTGGTGCACTGAGGTGATACGCCATCATATATTGATGCCTGATTCAGTCATTTTGCCAATTAATTTATGTGTTGCCGTCACTGCTGGTGTATCCTACTGGCTCACCTACCAGTGAGGAGTCACAACCTTCCCAACCAACAACCTTCCCACATGGCTAAGAATGAATTGCACAATGGAAATATCTGATTGTGGACAACTGCCACAGTATACATTTCACCAATATTCAGTATCACACTACTCAACTGGTACTCAATGTACTGGTTCATGACAAATTAATTAGATATTTTTAAAAAATAAAGAAAGATCAACATCCAAGATGTTTTTAGATAAGAAAAAGAAAAAGAAAAAAAGAATGCCTTTAACTTTTCAGAGCAAGTGGAGGATAACAATTAAAATGGTGATATGATTTGGCTCTGTCTATGTATGAAGTCTTTGGCCACTTGCGGACCTGAAAGAACTTTTGCCGATTGTAATGGTCCCATCTTTCACATCTTTTTAGTAAATGCAGTCCAAAATAGGTGATCAGACAGGGACCACCACACTGGTGACCTGGACGTGCGTGGAGTTTGAAAAAAGATGGTGCACAGAAGTGATACGCCATCATATATTGATGCCTGGTTGCAAGAGTTTAAAACATTATTGAAATGCTGTGTGTCATGTACAACCCTTTTTAAAAAGCTATGCTTTCCCATAAAACCTTATGGTAGATGAATAAGAGGCCCAAAGTGCTTTGTCAGTTCTGGGTAGTGTTCAATGAACTTAAGTCAGGAAATATAGCTTTAAGGCCCTGTCTGTGATCACCTATTGTAAACTGGATGTACTGAAAAGATGTGAAAGATGGGGCCAGCAACTTACTCCCTACCATAAGAGACAATAACCTGATAAAGAGCCCAACTGGTACTCAAATATGCCACTGTTTACACATCCATATAGTACTAGCAACTCCATATCAGAAGATTAATTTTGAAAGGCAACACCCAAATTGATATTTTACAAAATTAAAAATCTCAACATCTAAGATGTTTTCAGATAAGAAAAAAACTCACATCACTAAGATGTTTTCAAAAAATAAAAACAAACAAAAAAGGACGTCTTTAACTTCACAGTGCAAAAAAAGTAATAGCACCAAGTGGAGGATAGAGGATAGGTAGAGGATATCAAATGGCGCAACCTCTAGGATCTTAAAAAAAGGAAAACAGCACATTTCACTTTTCAAAAAATAAATAAAAATAAGAAAAGCATTGACTACTCTACAGTGTAAAGGTCATTTTTAAGGCTCAACACTCTGGGCTTCAGCTTCCCATCATCCAGGCCCATCAACACTTTCTGGGTGAAGTCAAATGTATTGGCCAGCTCTTTTGGGTAACTTAGATCCAATGCATAAATCAGTGCAAAAAGCATGACAAACGCTTCAGCATATGTGGGGAACTCAATGAATGTGTTACCCTCAAGCACGACTGCAATCTTCTCTGGGAAGAAGAACGTGGCATCCGTTGGATTGGCATCGATGAAGAGGAGCCCAACTGGCACGTCATCAAGCTTTGGTACACCAGACCCCTAACAACGAACAGAAGCAATGAGAAATTAAAACCACTCTTTTAAAATCCTTTCCAAAATTAAAGTCTGAGCCATTCTTTGAGAAAAAAACCTCACTTCAAGTTATGCATGACTGGACAGCATATTCAACACATTCTTGTTTTCTGATTAGTATCCATCCTCTATGATGACTGACTAAAATGTATTTTAACTCTTTCACTGACATTTTATTTAACCTCCAAAAGGTCCACCAGGCCAGTTGACCTTGAAATTTGACATTGGAAAAAAGCATGCCCATGGATGCCCTGAAATCAGGAAAGAAACCCCCATCCAGTTTCGACATCTGAGTGGATGAGAGCTCACACACAAACACAGTCATGCTTATAAACAGATGCAGAACAGCCTACAGTCACAGCCAATGCTTATGGATTAGTCAACAGTGCCACCTAGTGGTCAAACATGATAGATCTGTCAGGGTAAGTCCATGGCCTTGGAAGAGAATATTGAAACTAATATTGAGTCTCTGGATTACAGAAACAAAGAAAATAAGATGTTGACCAAAGTAGATAATGTGATTTACATCCCACTTCTTCAGAAAGGTGGATTCTTTTTCATCCAGATCTTCATGCAGATATGAGTGGTCTTATGTAATATTCAAACATGTATTTTCATGAACTGCATGCCATATAAATCCAGGTACAAACAAAAATAGAAGTTTGAATATTTCACTGCATGCTCAAATAATCTAGATTAAAATAGCAAGCCATCCCATGTCTTTATAGGAGTTCTACCAAATAAACCACTACTGAAGCATCATCAACAAATACACAGTTAGGTTCTTACCAGTGGACCACTGGACTGGATGAGTCAGATAATACATCCGAAATAGACCTTTGATAGCTTCTATTCATGAAAGGGGTGGTTTTGTGTTAGTGATTTGTACATGGCAGCTATCGTTTTCACGTGTGGTGACATTTCCTCGTGGTAAAAGTGTCCTGGAGACACCTACTGTAGATGGAATTACTACTTAAAAAGTGTGTATTTTGAGAGTAAAGTACAATTTCAAGATAAAACAAAACTGTCCCGTCTGTTGGGAAATGTTTTCCACTGCATATTCCAAACAGTCAAGCGGCTACATGTCAATTTATTGATAGAATCGTTCACTTTGTGATACAAGCACGAAATTTGGCATGAACAATGCCTAGGACCTACTTGTTCAGAAAAGCAAGTTAGCCACTCAATTAAAACAAATAGGTTTGGGGTCCCATTGACTTTCTATACAGTAAAATAATACAAAAAAATAAATCTGCTTCAAATAGCATGTGAGGGGTCAAACTAGGGTTTTTTTCCATGGTGCTGAATCCATTGTAAGCATCTGTTTTGCACAAAAAACATTCCTTGGGCTAGAAAGGCCACCACAAAACTATGGTTTAGTGATGAGTCATCACTTTTCACCGTGGTTTTCACACTTTTGTAGGGGCCTTTCTAGCCCAAGGAATGTTTTTCGTGCAAAACAAATGCTTGCATTGGATTCAGGCTCATGAAAAAACCCTAGTTTGACCCCTCACTTGCTACTTAAAGCAGATGTATTTTGTTGTATTATTTTACTGTATAGAAAGTCAATGGGACCCCAACCCAATTTGTTTTTAATTGAGTGGCTAACTTGCTTTTTGGAAAAAGTAGGTCCAGAGGAAACTTTGTGCAAAATTTGGCGCTTGTATCACAAAGTGAACGATTATATCACGAAGCCGCCTGCTATCCATTTAAACAACTTACCTGGAGGTCAAAGGCCGTGAAGATCTTGCTGAGGGCAACTTTCCCTGTCCGTGCAGCTTTCTTTCTGAACAGGCTCTGAAGACGAGGGGCATGACTGTCCAACTCTGCATAAAAGCGGTTCTCCAGGTTCATGTTGGAGATTCTGTGGAACTCTGCAGAGATCTGCAAAACAAAAAAAGAAAGAAAAGAAAAAAGAAAAGAAAAGAGTCACCATATAAACATACTATACTGTACAAGGTGTATGTGTCCTTTCTGAAAAGGAATATTTTGAAACAATGAAGAATTCTACTTTAATTAAGTATTATGACCATAAAGTAACACTACACAAAATCATGTGGAGTATAAATGGCATTCATGTGCCTTTCACTAAAGCACTTTACAATGTGCATTACATTCACCCATAGATCGCAGAGGAAACCATGCAACGTGCTCGGGGTTAAATGTATTGCTCCTCCTTGCCTGGAGCTGAGAATCAAACCGGTAACTTTTTCAAGACAGACACTACCTCCTGCTGCAGTAAACGGTCCAAGTTTCATCAACAAATAGGTGTAGCAACAAACATATGTTTTACCTGTGACTCCAGTTTGAGGGCAGGCCAGCGTTCCAGGATCTCAGTCACAGCCAGGTGGGCCATCAGAGATGATTTCTTTGCGCTGAAGTAAGAAGTGTTGAGCAGCCATTTCCTATTAACACACATACACAGCCATTTACAATAGGCTTGTGCGCCTATACTGCCAGGAATTTTATTAATTTCCAAGTTAGCTTTAATCTAACCCAACAGGGATCATATTGTTGTAGAATGTAGTACTAGTACTATCCACTAGAGTGTGCCCAACGATAATCTCCTAGAGTCTGGACTAGCGAGTGGACAGCAGTAGACCCATAATGGCGGCGCCCATTGGCGGCCATTATGTCTCCCGGTCCGCCGAACGGGAGCTATAAAACACGATCCGAACGTCGTACGCACGCCATTTACACTCGTTTTTGCTCTTGAGTGACCAATCTGTCAGTCCAGCCATTTTTTTCCGAATGAAAATCGGTCTAAATATGGTAAAGTTTGATAAGAAAAACGTCAACATTCAATGCTGTAAAAAGGCCCATTCTATGTTATGGCCGAACGACTTCCGGGTTACGTCATCGATGATGTCACTTCCTTCGAATATGTAACTTTAGACTAAAATTAAGCTAGAAAGGTCATTTATAGCTCAAAAAATGTCAAAAAAATACCAAAATGATCAGAAAATGATCCCCAAGGCGACGTTTGGCGATCTGGCTGCCTCACCCTCCTCAAAATGGCGATGGAAGGCGATTTGGCTGGCTAAGAGTTAAAAACAAAATTAGGAATTGATCATTGAATATGATTATTTCTCTCTTTACAAGTCTCTGTACTAACTATATCGACTAGTATTTCCCTCTACACCCAATCGATCGGAAATAGTTTATAGTTTTACAACACGTCGCAACGCGTTGTGAGCTTGTAGATCGGCTATTTCCATTCAATGTTCACCCCAGAATATGGACACTATGGTTCAAGTGGTTAGTCCTGCAAGTCTGATCAAAATAAATCTTTCCTGCGTCAACATTAAATGCCCATCAATACTGTACGCTGTGAGAGGTGTCTGACTAAGAATATTATAGCCATACCACATTGACTGCTTTGAAGTGCTTTCTTCTTTTTCAGCTCGTTTCGTCTGGTTCCCAACTAAAGAAGGATGAGATTAAATAGTTAGACAGGCTGCAATCTCTTAACAAAAACTACAGTATCAGAAGATTCAACGTAATAATCATTCAATCACAGTGGTGTAAAGATGTGGTTCTCAACCTTTTCAAGCTGCAACCCCCAAAATAATCATATTTTATCTGGGGAGCTGTGGCCCCCACCCTGTACAACAGTTCTATTGTGAAAATAGCAGATCTACATGCTCACAACGCAAGGCCCTGTGAGCATGTAGATCGGCTATTTTCACAATTTCTATCTCTAATATTTGACAATTTGGCCAATGTTTAATTTGTCATTTCAGAGGTACAAAAAGGTCCTTAAATTATCACTTTAGAAATGTGCAGATACCCTCTATACACTTAAACTTTATGTTGGTTTGTTTACTGTTGAGAGAGAAAACAATGTTGCACATTAAGTTAATCATCTGGGGCCCCCCAAAATAATTTGGGGACCCGACCCACAGGTTGAGAACCACTGGTGTAAAGTAACTAAGTAGATTTACTTGAGTACGGTACTGAACTTAAAGGGGCACTCCACCACTTTTAAACCTATCTTCATACGAGGGCTTGGAGCGCAAAGGGCCTATGTGACATTTTCAGAATTTTACAGGAGAGCAAAAACAAAGTTTTAATTGACTGTAACTATTTTATTAAAAACAACATGCGTAAGCAGTCTGTACTTTTATACATATTAAGCTAAAAGGAATTGATATTTTAATAGTTATATATATAAAAAAGTACAAAACAATTTAAAAAAAATACAAAACTAATACGTGTAAGCTAAAACGTCACTTAGGCCCTTTGCGCTCTAACATTGTATAGCTTTTTGCTTCACGTTTAGGGTCTAAGTGACATTCAGAAAATAATAATACTGGACCAGAGACAGTAACTTGTTAGTAACTGCTCCGATCCACACCAAACTTGGCATGAACACTAATCAGGGGCCTGCCATCAGAGTAGCCACACCAGGGGCCACATTTGGCCCCCAGTTACAAAAACAGAGGCCCCTGGGGGCCCATGGGTGCCAAAAGTGCACCGTTCGTCCAATCTGCGCCAATCTTGGCATGAACATTGTTCAGGGGTCTGCAATGACAATAGTCACATGAGGGGCCACATGTGGCCACCAGGGGGCACAATAGGGGCCAACTCAGGGGCCCCTGGGGTGCTAAAGGTGCACCGTTGCTCCAATCTGCACCAAACTTTGCACAAACACTGTTCAGGGGTCTACCATGACAATAGTCACACCAGGGGCCACCTCACAGGCCTTATCAGGGTCCCCAGTGTACCATATCAGGGGCCCCCAGGGGCCTCGGGTTCCAAAGGCACACCATTGCTCCAATTTGCATAAACTTAGCATGAACACTGTTTAAGGGTCTGCCATGACAATAGTCACACAAAGGGCTTCACCAGGGGCCCCAGGGTGCAAGTGGCCCCTGGGGGCCCCGGGGTTCCAAAGGTGCACCGTTGCTCTGATCTGCACCAAATATGGCACAAAAACTGTCCATGGGTCTACCATGACAATAGTCACACCAGGGGTAACCTCACAGGCCTCATCAGGGGCCCCAGTGTACAATATCAGGGCCCCCCAGGGGCCCCGGGGTGCCAAAAGCACACTGTTGCTCTGATCTGCACCAAATATGGCACAAACACTGTCCATGGGTCTACCATGACAATAGTCACACCAGGGGCCACCTCACATGCCTTATCAGGGTCCCCAGTGTACCTTATCAGGGGCCCCCAGGGGCCCCGGGTTCCAAAGGCACACCATTGCTCCAATTTGCATAAACTTAGCATGAACACTGTTTAAGGGTCTGCCATGACAATAGTCACACAAAGGGCTTCACCAGGGGCCCCAGGGTGCCAGTGGCCCCTGGGGGCCCCGGGGTTGTGACTATGCCCTGGTGTGACTATTCTCAGGGCAGAACCCTGGACAGTGTTTGTGACAAGTTTGGTGCGTAATGGGGCAACAGTGCGCCTGTGGCACCCAAAGGCCCCTGGGGACCCCTAATGTGGCCCCTGGGGGCCCCTAATGTGGCCCCTTGTGTGACTTTTGTTGTGGCAAACCCCTGAACAGTGTTTATGCCACGTTTGGTGCAGAGTGGACCAACGGTGCAACTGTGTCATCCAGGGGCCCCTGGGGGCCTTGATTTTGCACCTGGGGGCCACACATGGCCTCTGGTGTGGCCACTCTGAATGCAGACCCCTGATTAATCTTTTTTTGGTGCGGATCAGAGCAGTTTCTGGCAAGTTACTATCTCTGTTCCCTTGTGTTACCCAGGGCCCACCAGGGGCCCTAATGTGGTCCCTGGGGGCCCCACAAGGCCCCTGGCGTGACTATTGTCATGGCAGGCTCCTGAACAGTGTTTGTGCCAAATTTGGGTGCCTATTAGGGCCACGGTGTGTCTGGTTTGGTATTCTACACGTGCACTAAAGCCTTTTGCGCTCCAAGTTCAACTGAAGGGTTTCACATGAGCCTTTTTGGTTTTTAGGCTTTATTTCAAAAAGTAAAAGTTATTATTACGAAAGATTTTCACCATCTGATAGAGTTCGCAGAGACCTTTAAAATGATGTAAAAAAGTCATTTTTGCAAAAAATGTCACATAGGCCCTTTGCGCTCCAAGCCCTCGATAATAGGTCCTCACTAATGTTCATGATAAAATATCAAAAAAAAATTCTACTCAGTTTGGGTCTCATAGGAGAGCTGTGGGTGGGTCAAATCCTTCCTACCGGTGACATGATCAATGGGAAATGCAAGCTAATAGAAACTGCAGACTTTCTATTCCTGAAAAAGTTGCAATGTTAAAGTGGAAGCCATTGTTCTTGTGATAATATATATATATATTTTTTTCAAAAATATTATTTAATTATTTTTTTGTCAAACGATGTCACTGGTAGGAAGGATTTGACAGCTCTCCTATGAGACCCAGACTGAATAGAAAAAAATTGTGCTATTTTATCATGAACATTAGTGAGGACCTATTATATGAAGACAGGTTGAAAAGTGGTGAACTACTCCTTTAAGTAGACTTGAGTTATTTGTGCTTTACTTGAGTAGGCTATTTCCAATACTTTAACTTCTACTTCATTACATCTCAGATCCAAATATTGTACTTTCACTCCACTACATTTATTTCAAAACTTTAGTTACTTTGTAGATTTTGATTATTATTACAAAACATACATTAACCACTTCAGCACTATATACATTTTGGCCATTTGAAAATAGCCGATCTACAAGCTCACGACACATTGTGAGCTTGTAGATCTGCTACACTTGAAATGGGATATTCTGAAGAATGAATACTTTTACTTTTGTACATTTTGATAGTAATACTTTTGTACTTTTACTCAAGTAAATATTGAATAGCAGACTTCTACTTGTGAAAGAGTACATCTACATGCAGTATTGATACTTTTACTCAAGTAAAGAATGAAAGTACACCACTGTTCAATCAATTAAACAGCAATCAGGGACATCTAAACCACCTTATACAGTTAGTAGTCGGGCTCTAAACAGGAGCTATAAGTATTATGCAGTAAATAGAAGCACTTTCCAGAGTAGCCTGGTGGCACAAAATTAAACAATATTACCTTTACTGAAACATAACGATAATGGATAATGTCCAGCGACAAGATTCAACGTATCAGGTCAGTCCGGCTCTAAACAGGGTCTAAGCATTCCCCAGTACACATAACGTGCTTTACACAGAGCCTGGTGGCTTGACAAAAATATTACAAAACACAGTTATGATGATGACTATGCAACAACATGTAAAATTGGCATAATCGCTATAATCTCATACACAACCATTGACAAGAAAGATCACATTGCCGTAACCGTTAACGTTCACGTTTGCACAGTCGTTTAATACACTAAATAATAAAAAGCTAGACTGAACATCAGTGTGCTAAGCTAACTGCAGCATCGCTTTAGCGTCACTCCAACCGGGCGCGAAAACAAAAGATATCGTTTTACAAATCGTTCTTAACTCAAGTGGATCGAAGCGTTCACACTTGACAAATTAAAAAATATATACAACGGCGAACAACGTCTTATGGTTATCTTATCGTTGTGGTTAACGTGTAGGAATCATACTGGTGCCTTTAGGCTATGCTAAGCTAACGGCAGCTTGCGTTGCCTGTGGCTCATGGCCACTGAAACACAACAAGCATTTAAGTTTATAAAGTAAGGTAAACACAATGTCAATGTATGGCTTTAAATAAAATAATAACTTACCGGTATCGGTACGCTAGGCAGCATAGTGCAGTCACTGCATAGAGTTATATGGGGTCACTCGGTTCAGTGCGGTGCGGTGAAAAGTCCGCCATTAATTTTCAATTTCACGTTGGACAGAGGAGGTGACGTACGTGACGTCAGCACGTAAGTGCGTGGCATGGGAGGGCCGCTGTAAAATGGAATGAGTACTGAGTACTGATATTAGTTCATATTAATTATATAGGTTAAGGACTGTTTACCTAAAGTTTGAAATGTGCTCAGATAACACATACCTTTTGTGTTGAAACAAAGTATTTGCATTTTTGAGGTCACACAACCCATTTTTTTTTTTTATCTTTCACTGTCAGGGTTAACAGTGTAGTGAGACCCCCCCTGGAACCCCCTCATGGACCCCTGGGGGATCCCAGACCCCACTTTGAACACCACTCGTCTATATAGAGTCACATTGCAGCTATAGCACCCTGACACACTCTAGACGAGACCACAAAGAACGGCCGCGTAGTAGATGGGATGCAGGAAATGTGTGAACAATAACCTTATATCCTGTACTGTTTGATGTGCAATTGTTTTATAATGTTGAAGTGTTTGCATGTTTAAGATTATAGAGAATACATTCTAATCCATAAGATTATCCTAATGGATGATGCAACCTGAATTGAAAATATGTTGATGATGGATAAAAGCAGGATGCAGTATAGGTAATAGTAGTCCTACACACACACACACACACACACACACACACACACACACACACACACACACACACACACACACACACACACACACACACACACACACACACACACAGTGGCGGCCCCAAGGGGGTGCTAGCGGGGCGATTGCCCAGGGCGGCACTTTGCGGGGGCGCCAGAAGAAGAAAAAGAAAAAAAAAGTAGAGTGAACGCCGTGCAAAAACAGCTCAACCGTCCACTCCCTTGTCTGTTTAAATCAGACCGAATACAACAACACCACCTGGTGGTATGATAGAGGCTGGCAGCTCCAAGCAATACACTCCGCCCCCCCCCCCTCCCCTCCTTGTGATGTCATATCCACGCGCCAGTATTGAAATATTGAAAACAACAACAGCATGGAGTCTATGCATGGAGTTCCTCACATCTGTGGACATGACTAGATATTATAATATAGTTGCTTGCCCTGAAACATCACATGGAGAGGATTATTTTGTTCTTGAAAACATAGACCTCAGGCTCTATATCAGCCAGGATATAGGAACTCTTGTCTCACTGTGTGTGACTGTGAAACAACCATTTTTCCTGACCAGCACAAAGGTAAGACAGTCAGATCATAAACCCTATTATATTAAGCCCAAAATGGTTCTGCCGCCGTGTAGAACCGAACCGATTTTAACTTAAAAAAATGCATAATTTGCCCGCAAATATCCGATTTTTCCGGCCGCGCTTTGCGCGGCCATAGGGCGGCGCTATACTACCTGGCACAGGGCGCAATATACGTACGAACCGCTACTGCACACACACACACTCACACACACACACACACACACACACACACACACACACACACACACACACACACACACCGTAACTATCAGCAAGATGACTGAACGTAGCTTAAAGGACAACTTTGTTTTTTTACAACAAGGGTTCATATTTTAGATTGTAATTAGAGAAAAGAAAAAGTGATTGTAAAAATGCATAGCTCGGGCGGCATAGCTCAGGGGTAGAGAAACTGGTATGAGAGCACGAAGGGTATAAATCCCGAAGGGTTCCCAGTTCGAATCCGGGCTCCCCCTGAGTTAATGTCGAAGGGTCCTTGGGCAAGACTCTGAACCCCTAATTGCCTCCGGTGAGTAGGTTGGTGCCTTGCATGGCTTCCTCCGCCACCGGTGTATGAATGTGTGTGTGAATGGGTGAATGTAATGCACAATCTATGTAAAGCGCTTTGGATTAAAAGCGCTATATAAATGCACCATTTACCATTTACCATTTACTGATGCAGCAGCAATGTTTCCTGTCCCCTCACTCTGTGGTCACATACTGTAATGAGCTTGGAGCTACTGAATGCCCTTTCACCTTTTTGAAGCACTCCTCTAAGCCGCCCGGAACCCTCCGTAGGTTTGCTAGGCCCACAAAGTTACCAGATCTTTTTAATAAACACTGTCACTAACACTACACTATACCTTTAAGTTAACACAAACAGGTGTTATAACCTTTCTCATTTGTATAAACCTACTATTACTGTATATGCACCTATTACTGTACAAATACAACTTTCTCTGATAAAGACTGAACTGTCTATGAAACCCTCTTTAACTGGTGAATATTATTACTATCTACAGCGACTTTATTTTATAGACCAAGAATATTGCACCTTTCTTGAGAAATGTAGACCATAGGTCTGGATGGAGAATGCCAAAACCACAAAGACAATATAAAGTGTGAAACTGTTGAACCTTGTAGCTTTCTCCCAGGGACTGTTTTATGGAGAGAAGCAGCTTGACTTATTTAATACAAAAGAGCCCACTGCGGACAAACTGTCCGTCCGGTTAGGGTTGGGAGTTTGTATTTTATTGTCTGCCAAGCATACCCAACTGACACCTGCACGCGCAGTGTCAGTCACTGAGAAGGTGAAAGACTTTTAAATTAAGAAAATATACTTGTTGATTCTTACCAAAAGTCTAACTCAGCTCCACAGCCAGAAGTTGCTTCGAGTGCCCTGAGGTACTAACACCTCTTTCCCATGGAAGCGGAACTTCCCCGAAGGGAAGTTAAAAAGTCAAAACCTTAAAAGTTGTAAACTCTAGAAAATGAATTCAGACAGACACCAAGCAAAAGTGAATTAAAAAGCTTTAGTGAATAAAAACAATTACAAATTATAAGCTCACCAATACAGAAATTGGTAATGAAAATTAACAAAAGAAGTACAATATAAGTACAGAGTTAAACACTCTCTAAGTAGACAGAAAAGAACTGCTGGTGCAAAGTCCAAAAATTGCACTAAGTACAAAAAGGTAGGCTTCCTTCCAGCCCCCGAAGGGGCTGGTAATAGCTACAACAACTCCAAACACACTCTTCAGACTCAAGCAGGAGACACGGAGCAGTCTCCTTTATACAGAGGTCCGTCGCGTCACACTTGGCGTGATTTACACACAGAACATATTTTAGCACACACACGCTGTCACGCGTACATGCACGTACATGCACTAACACGCACATCTTTGCAAAATCAGACAGTCAAGGTCAGGCTAGGACTCCCCTATTCATGCGAGATTGGGGAGTGTCCGCTCTCGTTTTTAGAAGTCTCTGGGAAACCCGCTCTCCCCCAGAATGTCATATCTCATGTTGACAGATAGAAGATAAGAGCTCGTTAGCGTGGCCAGCTGCGGAGTCCAAACAAGTTCAAGGCCATCTTGGTGCTCGATGCACGAACACAGAACAGCCCCGTCAGCAGCCCGTCCTTCTCTCTCCATTCAGTACACACAGTGCATAGGGCCTCAAAGGACAGGGTGCCACATTCTTGGGGTCACAGGCGGGACCCCTAACACCCCCTCTGGCACCCTGGATCCTCTCATCCGCAGCCACCATGGAGTCAGGTGGGTAGAGTGAAGTGTCTCGGGCGATCTTCCGAATCCCAAGTTGGGGCTCCTCCAACTTCCCTCAGATCATCCGGGGTCCTAAAACAGCCCCCAGACAGCCGAAACGGTTCTGGCCAGCCGCCTGTGTCTCGACGGTAGCCCACACCATGCCGTGCTGGGAACGCACCTGTTCCTCCGTGACTTTAAAGATGGACACACAGGCGGGGTTGATGGAGCGCAAGTTGTCTCCGACCAGGTGTTTGAGGATCACAGACGTCTTGATGGAAGCGGCTTTCATCACCCAGTAGTCATCCCAGGGGGCATCATGAACGGCTCCCTCCGGGGCAGGTGTCCTCTCCGGATACCCACGATCTCCTCCCAAGTCTGGGGGAACTTAAGATCATCAGCTCTGAGTTTATGGCCATTGGTGCCATAAACTGCAGTCTTGGCATATTAGAGTCCTCATCGTCAGACAGAGACTCTAATGCAGGCATGATTGCTAACTCCCAGACCCCATCAGAGGGTCCAGGAAGCTCAACAGGCTCATCCATAGGTGCCGGAGTGGCTCTCCGGTTCTCCTCCGGCGGGTCCTCAGCGAGCAAGCCAGGCTCCGCAGGGTCTGTACCGAAGAGGACGTCATCTTCCATGTCCCACCGGCGAATGATCTGGTCGTGTTTCTCCTTCTATGCAGTACATATAGTGCATATGGTTTCAAAGGACAGGGGGCCATATTCTTGGGGTCACAGTCAGGACCCCTAACACCCCCTCTGGCATTTGCATTCGGCCAGGGCAATGCCCAACCATTAGCAAGAACATCTGACCACAGCTCCAGCGGTCATAACAGGATAGGCTGCCAGGACGATGCACAGTCCCTACAGGACGTAGCACCCCGGGCAAACCAATGCTCGACATCCCCTGGGTCCCTCCTTGGGCCCAGAGGTAAAGGCCTCGCCACCAGGGCGAAGGAGAGGCTTGCATGAAGCCTTCCCTGGCCAACTTCACCACACCATAGGATACGCCTAACCAGGCGCTGGCACTCTTTCCAACTCCACTGTCCCCAGAGGCTGGGGACCGTCCTGGCGCTACACAGATCAACACTTTTTGTCTGGCGCACTCCAAAGCAAAGGGCATCTCCTTACGAGAACCAACAGTTACCTGCCCCATGCCTGGCGCAACCTCTCCATTCCTAACTAGGGGTTTACAACCCGAAGCTTCGGCCATTTCTCAGTGCTCACCTGGTCTTGCGAACTTGGTCAATATGTACTATTACCGAGTTCTCCAACCTAAGCTGAGCCGATGTGGGCTCGCCCCGCCGACCGCTCCCGAGGGAGCGTTGTCTGCGGCGGTGGGATTGGCGGAGTCCATGCCCAAATAACTTAGGTTGGTCGCAAAGTCGTTATAATATTATTAGATGTTCTCAACTGCTATTTTATCTAGTTCCTGATGGAGTTGTTTTTACCGATTACTGGCCGTCTGCTGCGCTTACAGACCTCCACTTCACTCTGTTCAAAATCTCCGACGCTCTGGGGAGTTTTGTGAATAAAAACACTTAAGCCTTGATAATATTAACTATCCTTTACTTCCGTAGTAAATAACTATATTCCAAGGGTCTCTCGGCTATTCTTTATGTGGCAGTGGACACGAATTTAATTAATCAATTACTAATCAATAATCAATAATCAATCAATATCCACCCAGGGACGCCATGTAATGAGCTTGGAGCTACTGAATGCCCTTTCACCTTTTTGAAGCACTCCTCTAAGCCGCCCGGAACCCTCCGTAGGTTTGCTAGGCCCACAAAGTTACCAGATCTTTTTAATAAACACTGTCACTAACACTACACTATACCTTTAAGTTAACACAAACAGGTGTTATAACCTTTCTCATTTGTATAAACCTACTATTACTGTATATGCACCTATTACTGTACGAATACAACTTTCTCTGAATAAAGACTGAACTGTCTATGAAACCCTCTTTAACTGGTGAATATTATTACTATCTACAGCGACTTTATTTTATAGACCAAGAATATTGCACCTTTCTTGAGAAATGTAGACCATAGGTCTGGATGGAGAATGCCAAAACCACAAAGACAATATAAAGTGTGAAACTGTTGAACCTTGTAGCTTTCTCCCAGGGACTGTTTTATGGAGAGAAGCAGCTTGACTTATTTAATACAAAAGAGCCCACTGCGGACAAACTGTCCGTCCGGTTAGGGTTGGGAGTTTGTATTTTATTGTCTGCCAAGCATACCCAACTGACACCTGCACGCGCAGTGTCAGTCACTGAGAAGGTGAAAGACTTTTAAATTAAGAAAATATACTTGTTGATTCTTACCAAAAGTCTAACTCAGCTCCACAGCCAGAAGTTGCTTCGAGTGCCCTGAGGTACTAACACCTCTTTCCCATGGAAGCGGAACTTCCCCGAAGGGAAGTTAAAAAGTCAAAACCTTAAAAGTTGTAAACTCTAGAAAATGAATTCAGACAGACACCAAGCAAAAGTGAATTAAAAAGCTTTAGTGAATAAAAACAATTACAAATTATAAGCTCACCAATACAGAAATTGGTAATGAAAATTAACAAAAGAAGTACAATATAAGTACAGAGTTAAACACTCTCTAAGTAGACAGAAAAGAACTGCTGGTGCAAAGTCCAAAAATTGCACTAAGTACAAAAAGGTAGGCTTCCTTCCAGCCCCCGAAGGGGCTGGTAATAGCTACAACAACTCCAAACACACTCTTCAGACTCAAGCAGGAGACACGGAGCAGTCTCCTTTATACAGAGGTCCGTCGCGTCACACTTGGCGTGATTTACACACAGAACATATTTTAGCACACACACGCTGTCACGCGTACATGCACGTACATGCACTAACACGCACATCTTTGCAAAATCAGACAGTCAAGGTCAGGCTAGGACTCCCCTATTCATGCGAGATTGGGGAGTGTCCGCTCTCGTTTTTAGAAGTCTCTGGGAAACCCGCTCTCCCCCAGAATGTCATATCTCATGTTGACAGATAGAAGATAAGAGCTCGTTAGCGTGGCCAGCTGCGGAGTCCAAACAAGTTCAAGGCCATCTTGGTGCTCGATGCACGAACACAGAACAGCCCCGTCAGCAGCCCGTCCTTCTCTCTCCATTCAGTACACACAGTGCATAGGGCCTCAAAGGACAGGGTGCCACATTCTTGGGGTCACAGGCGGGACCCCTAACACATACACAGAGTGTTGCCTCTCTCTCACACATACACATGCACGCACGCACGCGTAGCAGTCCCACCTCTCATACGGTAGGTGTCCCAGTGTTCTGTGTTGGTAGCTTTGAGCCAGCCTGCACAGTGTCATACAGTGATGAATAGAGGAGGGGTCTTCAGACAATTTAGTATCTGATAACCAGATGTTAATTTGTTTTAGTTCAGCACAGGCTGATTTCATATCATTGACATACCCCTTATTCTGTGTAAAATTACATATTTAGCCACTTGTACGCATGCCCCCAACCACTGAAATAAGACTCTAAAACAATAGAAAGAAGCAAATGAAATAATTGTAACACTAATCTTTTATATTCTTTAATTACAATCTAAAATATGAACCCTTGTTGTAAAAAACTAAAGTTGTCCTTTAAGGGTTTTGAAGAAACTTTAGGTGGATACTAGTATGCACAACTCTAAAAGAACTGGTGCACTATTGTGTTGGAGCGCCTCAGTGCGGCTGCAGAGTCAAGGTGCTATCTATCCCTGATTGATTGATTGATTGATTGATTGATTGATTGACTTTATTAGAAGTTTGCATAGGAAAAGGTTCATGACAGTACAGTTCACTGGTACAAGGTCAACTAAAGGGAGATCCTAGTAAGCTTTTCAGCTTATTTGCACAGGAAACCTTCATGTATCTCATACTGAGACCCCACTATTAACAGTAGGGGACTGTTCGTTTTCAGTAGGGGACTGTTCGTTTTCTAAAACACTAATATGTCCCGCTTTTCAACATTTACTACAAAATTGTGCCAATAATAGTATCTGTTTTCAGTGGTTGCATAGATATTTATCATGTTCTTTTCACGAAAACATGCTCACCTAACCAATCAGAATTGCACAAATTGTACAAAATGTACAAATTCATTGCGCGTCTGAATTCAACGCTGAGGCTGTTTGTCAATCACTCACTGCCTGTTTGCAACCCTGCGGTGTATGTGCGCTTGCACGAACGTTAGAGAATGGGCACGCACGTGCGCAATAACGTGCGCATTGCTTTTAGGGTCCCGGTTTTAGGCAACAGTGGTTCACGTCCCGGTTTGAGTGGCTGAAAATATGGTCACCCTGCTATTAAGTCATTGTGCTAAAGTATGGACGTCTCTGTTGTTTCATACACCATCTTTGGGCATATTCTACACTATTGTTATTTATAATTTGAGCTTGACTGTGATACATGTGGCTACCTGTTTGATTGATGTTTTTGTGGGATAGAGAAGCCAGGGCTTGTAGTTACTGGACTGTCGAAATTGTAGCTACCTGATACTGTATGCTGGTGGAGAAGGGGGAAAATCAAACCAAGTTTGAAGTGAGAGGTGGTGCGTGTGTGCGTCCTCATAATGACATTTTCCGTTCTTATCTATGTCTAAGTGTGTGTGTGTGTGTGTGGGGGGGGGGGGGGGGGTGCACAGGTCACCATGAAGGGTAAATCCTGCCCTGCTCTGGCCCTAAATCTGGACCTCACTCTCGCCGTAAGGCCCTCACTCTGGCCCTGACCCGGTACCTCACTCTGGCCCTAAGTCAGATCAAAGTGGTGCGCTCTTTGAATCAAGTGTATGACTGGTCCATCAAGGCTTACATAATGGTCCCCATGACCTTCGGTAAAGTGGCCCAGAACCAGCAATGGCAGATTGTCGTCATACCGACGACATGGGGATATTATCGATGTTGCATCAACACTGAGTGTCGATACAATCACGAACTGTATGTTGAACATTGTGGATGCTTTTTGTACAGCTAAATGATCCCCATATGTATTCATTTGCTGCATGTTTAGCAGATAGTTGCTCCATTCTTCATCAACAAAGTTGGCAGGGTGAGTAGCAACTCATAATGTAATAAAGACATGAAATAAAAACTCATAATGTAATAATCAGCTCATAATGTACTAAAAAACAAGCGCATAATGTAATATTTAAAATGTAATAAAAGCTCATAATGTATAATAATCAGCTCATAATGTAATAAAAATACATTATTACATTATGAAGTTTTATTACATCATGAGCCTCCTATGTGGATGTTCTTAATGTAACACATTATTACATTATTACATTATTGAAAAATCCATTATTACATTATGCACTCGTTTTTTTATTACATTATGAGCTGATTATTACACTATGAGTTATTATTACATTTTTCTTATTACATTATGAGCCCTTATTACATTTTGAGCCGTTATTACATTATGAGTTGCTACAGGGTCTTCAACGTTTTCCAGGCCAAGAACCTCTTACCTGAGAGAGAGATGAAGCAGGGACCCCCACTACATATTGTATAAGCAGGGACCCCCACTACATATTGTATAAGCAGGGACCCCCACTACCACGACATATTACAATATAAACTTGACATTTGGCTCTGTACTTGGTTGTCTCTTTCCCCCCTCCTGCAAATAGCTACAAATTCACACCACATTGTGAGCTTGTAGATCTGCTATTTTCATGGGAATGTTCCCCAATGAATAGGGATGCTATGTTTCAGGTGGCTACTGTAAACCCAAACCTGAATGTTTTCCTATGAAGGTCTTTGACATGTTCTAGGCCCAGACCCCATTTCGAGCACCACTAGTCTAGAGCCATGTTGCAGCTATAGCACCATGTGACCACAAAGGAGAACACAAAAAAAAAAAACCTTGTTGTGTGAGCATGTAGCATAGCAGAGATGCAGGAAATGTGTGTTACAATGCATGTAAAGATTTTCTAATTCTAGACATCACTGATTGTATGTTTGGAGGAGTGAAATTCACAGCATTGTTTTATTTCATCATAGTCTTATAGACATCCCTCCATCGCTGACTAGAGATCTGCAGCGGGAGCACTCTCCCGCGGGACCTGCAGGACCCGCCACCATATATTGCGGTGCGGGTGGTATTTTAATGCCTGCAGGTGGTAACAGGTGGTCAAAATAAACTCAACGGGCCCCGCAAAATCCTGCGACCTCCTGCAATGAACAGGATATAAACTAACCAAAGCATAAATGAACAGTCAGTGGAGGCGACCACACAGCAGCAGCAGCCACATACAGTTGCAAAATGGTGGAACAGCAAACTGAGTAAAGCAAGGTGTCAACAAACAAAGTTGAGAAGAAGATAAATGCAGGAGATTATCAAGTAAAAGAAAAGACAGGAAAGTTTGACATATGGGCAAGTTTACAGACAAAAATGGAAACGAACTGGAGTTTGCTAGTTGCAAAAATGCGGAAAAGTGTTAGTCTATAACAGCCACAAGTCTGGTACTTCAGGATTAAGGCTCTTTTCCACCGGCAGCGATAACGATGACGATAACGATTTAAAAAAGTGGGTTTTCAATTGAAGTGGATCGGCAGCATCCACTCAACACCGATACAGACAACGATAGCCGACAACTACATCGTTAGGATCAACAACGATGTGGTTAAGATCACAGTGATATGGAACTGGGTCTCTGACAAACAGCTCGAGGTGCGCTCTGCGCGAGCGGCTGTTAATTGGCGCCTCTTCACATTGATGTCCGATAACTTTATCGGACATCAATGTGAAGGCATAATTATCGCTGTGATATTTTATGGCTTTCGTCATCGTTATCGCTGCCGGTGGAAAAGGGCCTTTAAGGAGGCATACCTGCACAACTCTCCCGGGTCAAACTAAGCTCGTCTTCAAAGCCAACAAAACAGTTATTCCTGCAGCGGTTAAAACGGATACAATCCCAAAATGTGTTCAACTTTGTTACAAAGATCTTCGGACGTATGACGTGGTCGCTGGGACCGGCTTTATCGACTTGGTTCAGCACTTTGTTAAAACTCATTTACTGCCTATGACTAGTTTGACGAGTTATATGGCTGTGTCCACTCTGCCTATCACTAGTATGACGAGTTTGAAAAAAAAAAAAGAAAAAAACAACTTTTTTTTTTTTGAAAATTTTTTTTTTGAAAAATTATTTTTGGACCCCATCAAATCTAGTAAGCATGATTTCAATCGCGATTTTGCATGTTCAACCCCCATACAACCCCATCTTTCAAACAGGGCGGCCATTTTTGCTTACATAACATGTAAAACATAATGGCTATTATCTCAAGAATGCCTGAACGGATTTCCAATCGGACTTTTTTGTTTGAAAGCTGTGAACAAACTGCACAAACATGGTGCATCATCTGTGCATGGGCGTGCATGATCCGTGCACTATAAATTACATTGAAGTCAATGGAGGCTTCTGGCGGGGAACACTGATGGGAGCTGTTTCAAAATGGCAGTAAATGAGATTTATAATGTAGCTGCTAAACCTGGAAATTTGACATGAAAGATGCCCAGCCACATCCAACCATGGTATCCAGACATGTCAACAGTTTGGCAGAAGACCTACAGGCATCCGGGGCAGCGAGAATAAAGCCCATCATTGAAACCTATGGATGTGCCATCGCAACGGATATATGGACCGAAGATTACTATTTTGGGCACAATCCATTACACCGATGATGACTTTGGGTTTGTGTCGAGGGTGTTATTTGCGGCTCCCTTTGAAGATGGTGTGTCCAAAACCACAGACAACATCAGGAGCCTGCTCTTTCAGAAACTTGCTGCTTTTGGGATAGACACATCACTACTGGTCAGGTTAGTTGTGTTGTTTTTGTTCCAAACCACGGAGCAAACATCGTTGCTGCCCTACGTGCATACACAAGGCTGAACTGCAATGCACACAGTCTAAATGTTGTCCTTACAAGTGCATTTGCATCTACGGTTTTTGACAAGACACCTGAGCTGTCAGATATGTTTCCGTTATCAACGGTATGTAATCTTAATTATGTAAATAGACAAATAGACCTTTGCTCCCAAACCTTTTAGCTTGTGACCCAAAAGAGATATTAGACATTTGCCCGGGATGCAAACTCATTTTTGGAACAAAATGCCTCAAATCATGCATGCAGCGTCACATTGTCGTTAAAGAAGACATGGCACCTTTTTCACATTTAGCTCCACCAGGACCTACCTGACCTGGTGGAGACCTGTGCTCGGAAGAGCACTGCTTCTAGCTGTTTTTGTTATGTATTGATTAAATTATTTAGGAACTACTAGACTATAATAGTATACTGAATATTGGACCTATGTTCATTTAGGCTATTAACTTTAGTCTAATGTTTTGCCCTATTCATTTATATATGAAAGCCAGGCCTGTTAATAAAACAATTCTAATCTATAAGGTGCAAAGGAAATGATCCATCAGATGGGGTTTGACCAGTTGCAGGTCCCAGAAGAAACAGGGGATGCACCGCCACCAGCCAAAAGGCAAGCAGGCAGATTTGCTGATTGGGAAGACGACACAGCCGGCAATTCAGCAAACAAAACTGTGGACGAAGAAACTACCTAGTGTTTAATTGTCACAGTTAACTTTAAAGTTGCTTTATCTATAATGTTGTTATAGCCTACTATAATATTTGCACAGCTGTGTGTGTAGTGGTACCTAAATAAATGATTGCCTATAGCTGTGGGTTGTTTTGAAACAGCTTAAGTTTTTTTTATTGAATCTTCTAATTTTATTTCATGTTTATTGTAACTCTGTTTTGAATGTGGGCCCTATTTTATTTTGGTGTAATTAAGAAACTACCTCAAGCTTGGCACAGTTCACTTTAAAGTTGCTGATAATTGTGTTATAGCCTACTGTGATATTGGCAATGTGATGTTTGCTGTAGCCTTAAAAAGCGGAGAGATTTTACAGTCAAATAAAAATGTCCTAGCATTAAAAAAAAAGAAGGAAAAAATGCCTTCCAGCCTTCTAAGAGTTCCAAAGGGATACAGTTTGTTGTCTTTTGTATAAAGTCTTGACGACCAAGCACTGAGGCCTATATAGGGCCAGGCCCATTTGTAATTTGAAGCCCGCCTTGTTCAACAAGGCCTGTTGTTTTAGGCTAATAGAAGGCCCACGTTTGTCAAGTGTTTGTGTGGTCATCTGGTCGTTTATTTGGCTTGTTATAAACACGGTTATGAAAAGCAGAGGAGAGCCTACATTTGAAACGTTCCCGACAGGTAGGCTTATATGTGGATAATATAGTTAACGTTTTGGCTAATTTATGATTGACAAGCAAGCCGATATTGTTGCTGTCCGTACCAACATGCAGTCCGTGCCACTCTGTGCTGCTGTAGCCTTTGATATAACCTATTGCTGCCCGTCGCTAATATTACCTTTATCCTGATGATCCATTATCCATTAAAACAAGGCAGTATTATGCTTTTTATTCTGCATAAAGTAACGCTGTTACTGAACGTGAATTGTTTTAGTTTAGTCTGGCCGATAAAAGCGCTATCTCTCTTCACCCTGTTTATGAGCTCATTCTGTAAATGGAAATATTGCAGGTTTAGCGGGAGAGAGAGAATGACACTAGCGCTATAGACGCTAGTTTCTGCAAGTCAGCTGACCAGTGGTGTACTATTAAAGTACATTTACTCAAGTACAATTTTGAGGTACCTTTTACTTTACTGGAGTATTTCCAATTGTCAATACTTTTATTTCTACTCCACTACATGGCCGATCTACAAGCTCACAACGGGTCACATCGTGTCACTTTTTACTTCTAACAGGTATAGCTACTTTTACTCAAGTAAAACATTTGAGTACTTTTTCCACCACTGTCGCTGTCTGCATTTGCAGGCTAGTGCAGCAGGAACGTGTACCCTTGCTGGTCTTGCCTTTTCTGTCAAGTCTGGTAACTAAAACCTGACTACAATATGTTTGTATGTTTGTATCACCACTCAATCAATGCGATTTGAGACATGAGTTCACAGAATCACAGTCAGGCCCGCCGATGGGGGGGGAGTAAAGGGTACTGTTTTCCCCCTTCCGGAAGGGGGGCGGGGGTGGCCCCCAGCCCTCAAGTGTTTGTGTAGGAAAGATTTGAGGGCGCATTTACATTGTCAGTTATGGTAGGCTCAGGCTGTGATGTCATTACGTTTCCACTGCGGAATCTTGGAATCTCATAGGGTGAAAATGGCCGCACATATGAATGATATCACGTGACGTTGATCTCCTTTGTTATTCGCTCTCATACTAGGACTTGATGATTTTGTAGGTGGAAGCATTCCGACAACGAGGAAACGCTAGACTCCGAGACAAGTTTGAGAAAACATTAATTTATTGGAAACATATGGACTAACACATGGTGAGGAGTTTGCGGGTCGGTAGAAACAGTTTCGACAATGCGGTGAGCACCTTATAATATTGCATTTGTACATGTTTGGAGCAGAACATGGACAGAATGGCTCTGCCAGCAAGAGCGTCCCCACTCGAGCGAGACATGACTCCTGCTGCTGTCCGCTTTGAGTAAATGAGGAAGTGATCCGTGGTGGAAAACGAGTGATAAATCATAGCGATTTTATCATTATAATGGATAAGCCTAAACAAACCAGTTCACATGAACAATACTGATGTAAAATAAGATATCTGAACAGCTACATTTATTTATACAATTAAAATGTCATGAACCAGCACAGTTATAGGGGGGCTTGCCCAGGCTTATTTTTCTTCTGATCACCAAAATAAGCCTGGGTTTCCGAGGATACATGGAGGGGGCCCAAGTCTTTGATCTTGACCCCTCCCAAAAATCGGTACGACGGGCCTGATCCCAGTACCCGATCACTACGTCTCATCTGGTTTGTTCACAGCGTACAGTGTCTGAGAAGTCCCAGTCATGTTACTATAGTAACCCGACACTGCATAGATGTACAAACTCACAGCGCGTTGCGGATGTGACATGTTGTGAGCATGTAGATCTGCTACTTTCGAAGCGGAGATACTTTGCGCTGTTCGGGGAACTTGGGTGAAGTATAACTTGGGTTTATAAGGCGGTGGAGCTGCAAATGTTAGGCCGACGATAGGAATATTAATAGATACACTCCGCACCGGTGTTAAAATATCTACATCATTGCATACATGGACACACACACACACACACACACACACACACACACACACACACACACACACACACACACACACACACACACACACACACACACACAGTGTATTAGTTTTATGTAAACAATTTACTGTAAGTATAGGGATAGGAGCTCCTGACCAATCAAATACCAAGTGTTATGAACTCTGTTACAGTGAAGATGATTAACATTATTTATTATTTTCCTCCTCAGCTCTCCAGGCTAAACCAACACACCATGTGACAGGTAAACAATAAACTGTTATACTATTATAAAAATATTATTGTTCAGGGATTTATTTTAATGAAAGTAAAATGGAGGAATACATTTAAGTAATATTAGTTGTTTGCTGCTCATTCTATGTTCTGTATTCTGTGTACAGAGTCTGGTGATGTCAGGTTGGTGGGAGGAGCCAGACAGTGTGCTGGTAGACTGGAGGTGAAACACCAGGGAGAGTGGAGACCAGGGGTTAGTGTGTCTCTCTGGAACCTGAAGTCATCATCTGTAGTGTGTAGACAGTTGGGCTGTGACTCTGCTGTTTACACAGGAAGGAGTTATAGTTCTACAGATCAACCTGTATGGAGGATTACATCTTCCTGTGTTGGAACTGAGGCATCACTGAGAAAGTGTGTAAGGAAGGATCATCATTATCTCTCCTCCTCCAGTCTGGAGGTGATCTGTTCAGGTAACAAACAGTGACTTCAACAATGACACTAATCTCTTCAATGATCACCAATATGTGGCCCGTGGGCCAGGTGCAGCCCACCAGAGCCAGTTGTCTGGCCCACACTGACCCTGTTATAACATGTTAATTAGTGCACAAAGAAAAGAAAACAAATAAACAAACAAACAAAAAAAAACATGACAACATATCACAACACAACCTCTGATAAAGCGCACACGCACGCACTTGCTCTCTCTCTCTCTCTCTATCTCTCTCTCTCTATCTCTCTCTCTCTCTCTCTCTCTCTCTCTCTCTCTCTCTCTCTCTCTCTCTCTCTCTCTCTCTCTCTCTCTCTCTCTCTCTCTCTCCAGAGTCAGTGAGGTTGGTGAATGGGACTGGTGAGTGTTCAGGCAGAGTGGAGGTGAAGTCTGATCAGTCGTGGCTCTCAGTGTGTGAAGGTGACTTTGACCAGCAGGATGCAGAGGTGGTCTGTAGGGACCTTGGCTGTGGGGCTCCTTCAGTCCTCCAGGGGGGCGCTCTATGGAGAGGTGAAGGCTCCAATGTGGACCAAAGAGTTCCAGTGTGAAGGCAGTGAGTCTGCTCTCCTGGACTGTAGAACCTCAGACTCAACTAGAAACACCTGCTCACCTAACAAGACTGTTGGACTCACCTGCTCAGGTAAAAGACAAACTCTTTATTTGGTTTGGAATAATATGTTTAAAATCAACATAATATCGTTTTTATTTTCACTGTTTATTGTATTGTCTCTGTGTATAGAACCTGATGATGTCAGGTTGGTGGGAGGAGCCAGACAGTGTGCTGGTAGACTGGAGGTGAAACACCAGGGAGAGTGGAGACCAGGGGTTGGTGGGTCTGACTGGAACCTGAAGTCATCATCTGTAGTGTGTAGACAGTTGGGCTGTGGCTCTGCTGTTTACACAGGAAGGAGTTATGGTTCTACACATGATGATGTATGGGAGATTACATCTTCCTGTGTTGGGTCTGAGGCATCACTGAGAGAGTGTGTAAGGAAGGATGGTGGTTATTCCTCCTACAGACTGGAGGTGATCTGTTCAGGTAACAAACAATGACTTCAACAATGACACTAATCTATTCAATGATCACCAATATGCAGCCCGTGGGCCTGGTGCAGCCCACCAGAGCCAGTTGTCTGGCCCACACTGACCCTGTTATAACATGTTAATTAGTGGACAAAGTTAAGAAAATAAATAAACACAAAAAAACAAAACATGACAAAATATCACACGATAAAGCGTGTGTGTGTTGTGTGTGTGTGTGTGTGTGTGTGTGTGTGTGTGTGTGTGTGTGTGTGTGTGTGTGTGTGTGTGTGCGCGCGTGTGCGTGTGCGTGTGCATGCTTGAGTTGTGCATGCTTGAGTGAGCAAGACGCTGAATCCCCCTCTGTCTGTCTGTCTGCCTGTCTGTCTGTCTGTCTGTCTCTCTCTCTCTCTCTCTCTCTCTCTCTCTCTCTCTCTCTCTCTCTCTCTCTCACCACACACTCTTTCTCCCCCCTCCCCTGTCTGTCTGTCTGTCTGTCTGTCTGTCTGTCTGTCTGTCTGTCTGTCTGTCTGTCTGTCTGTCTGTCTCTGTCTGTCTGTCTGTCTCTCTCTCTCTCTCTCTCTCTTCTCTCTCTCTCTCCTCTCTCCTCTCTCTCTCTCTCATCTCCTCTCTCTCTCTCTCTCTCTCTCCAGAGTCAGTGAGGTTGGTGAATGGGACTGGTGAGTGTTCAGGCAGAGTGGAGGTGAAGTCTGATCAGTCGTGGCTCTCAGTGTGTGAAGGTGACTTTGACCAGCAGGATGCAGAGGTGTCTGTAGGGACCTTCGCTGTGGGGCTCCTTCAGTCCTCCAGGGGGCGCTCTATGGAGAAGGGAAGGCTCCAATGTGGACCAAAGAGTTCCAGTGTGAAGGCAGTGAGTCCTGCTCTCCTGGACTGTAGAACCTCAGACTCAACTAGAAACACCTGCTCACCTGACAAGACTGTTGGACTCACCTGCTCAGGTAAAAGACAAACTCTTTATTTGGTTTGGAATAATATGTTTACAATCAACATCATATCATTTTTCTTTTCACTGTATTGTATTGTCTCTGTGTATAGATGTCAGGTTGGTGGGAGGAGCCAGACAGTGTGCTGGTAGACTGGAGGTGAAACACCAGGGAGAGTGGAGACCAGGGGATGGTTTGTCTGACTGGAACCTGAAGTCATCATCTGTAGTGTGTAGACAGTTGGGCTGTGGCTCTGCTGTTTACACAGGAAGGAGTTCTGGTTCTACACGTCGACCTATATGGTGGATTATATCTTCCTGTGTTGGAACTGAGGCATCACTGAGGGGAGTGTGTAAGGAAGGAGGGATGTTTCCTCCTCCTCCTCCAGTCTGGAGGTGATCTGTTCAGGTAACAAACAATGACTTCAACAATGACACTAATCTGCAGTCCATCTCCCACCCTATATGTGTGTGTGTGTGTGTGTGTGTGTGTGTGTGTGTGTGTGTGTGTGTGTGTGTGTGTGTGTGTGTGCGTGCGCGTGTGTGTATATAAATATATATATATATATATATATATATATATATATATATATAATGTGAGTTAACTTGTTCAAGGTATTCTAATCGGCGATCGCTCACAAGCACGCACATGTGTGTGACGTAAGTGCTCCACTTGTTAAAACCCATTTAGTGCCCCAGACATGAAAGGGTTAAATTGGACAGACTGCCGGCATTTTCTCTCATAGGCGGCCACTCTTATCTTGAAGGACCGGAAGGAGATTGCGCTGACTTTTTCCTCATTTTAGTTTCTTCAAGATTCACCCAGAACTAGTTCCGGGGCAGAATGTAAACAAAGATGGAAGATGGCTTATCATGCGAGTGCTATTTTAGCAAGTAAACATGCCAGCCTTGGCATCAAAAGTCTTTTTCGAGTAAATGAGGTGCAAATATTTCAATATCCATTGTTTTCTATGGAAGCGCCTCACTTTGCGTGCACGTGAAAGTGCAATGTAAACGAATCACGGACTGAAACAGTGCCAGATGGATAGCCCGGACCGCAAGGTAGTGTGCCAGCTTTACTGTATATACAGTATATTTTGCGGGTCTTCGCGGGATCAGCACTCCGGACACAGTTTAATATTCGCGAGTATACTCGCGATCAGCATTTTCAAATATCCACAGTACACCCCTTTGTGTGTGTGTGTGTGTGTGTGTGTGTGTGTGTGTGTGTGTGTGTGTGTGTGTGTGTGTGTGTGTGTGTGTGTGTGTGTGTGTGCGTGTGTGTGCGTGTTTTTTCATAACGTCCTACTGTACTTCATAACACAACAGCCTCACACAAATGCAGTAGCAGATACGCAAGCTTGAAGTGCGGTGCGAAACGACACGTATTGACCTTAAATCTGCATTTTTTTTATATTTTAGATTTATAATCCTGAAAAGTAACAGTTTTTGGACATTTGATGTTTCCATCCAACAAGATACGATATTTGCATTTCGTTTTTTTAGATTTATTTGGCATTTATTTATATTTATATTTATAAAAAATAAGTAATCATATACTGCTACAAAAAAATAGAAATTGCTTATTCAGTTAACACTTTGCCGTCCGAAATAGAATGGTGGTTGGTAGATTAGCCGTGAAATTTCTATTATTGTATTGTGATCTGAGACATAATATTATGTTTATAAACATGACCCCACCGCCCTTCCTTCTTGGACAGCGCTGTTGTTTTTTCTTTTTTTTTTTCCCCCCAGGTCATAAACTCACCGTGATTATCTGGTTCTCCGTTGGGATAGAATGGGGGTTTTGGCCGATCATCGATCTCCCCGTGCGTTTCGCAAGTGCGCGATCCCTTCACGTAAATGTCCCCGCAAATAGTCCATATGTGACTCAAAAGCAGAACTGAAAATTTTCGCTAGCATAGCCCCTAGCATGGCTGCTGTAGAAGCACCAGGGTACAGACAGTAACCGAATAGGGGTAATGTGCCTTGGAAAAGGAAAGGCCAATGACATCACTTCTGCTTCATGTCAGCCCAGCCATGAGCTATCAATGCACGAGTGGTGACTAGGGAAGGTTAGACGATCGCCGATTTTCGGATCAAAATCATTTATTCCCGGTTTTAATGACAAAGTCCGGGAAAGTACGGCGTGGCTGAGGACTCCCCGCTGGGATGTGCGATAGAGGTACGGTTTTAACATTAACCCTGCAAGGCCCAGCGTTGCTTTTTGGCAACGTTTTTTTAAATCATTTTTTAAAAAATGTTATAATTAGTTTTCCTGTTCTTATTTCACATTAACATCATCATTAAATCCTATTGTTTAGTATTACAATGCCATTGGCCACGATAATTGCATATAAATACGCCCCACAGAGGCTGACATTCACACTTCCCAGAGAAGTTGAAATTCCAGCGTCTGGACGAACAACATCTCACTTTTTAACTGAAGCTATTCCTCACAAAAAGTAAAGTAAAATGCCTGTAATATTGTTTTTCGTGATCATTAGAATGTCTAGAACATGTACATGTGTTATAATTGTGAAAAATATCCCCAAAATGCAAATTGGAGCATGATTTATGATTCATGATTTATGGCTATAAAACCTTACAAAAACATTATTTATTTTTTAACATTACATTTTCCTGTGATTAGGACTCCTACAACACCATCTGATTTATTTCAATTTTTTTTGGCCAGTAGAAATTAATTCGGGCATTGCAGGGTTAAGGGGCTTCCCGTGGCTTTGAAAGGGTTAAGCTTTGTATCTTTTGTATTGAATGTCATGGATTTTTATTTGCCACAGAATAATTGTCAAAAATTCAAGGCAAAAACCCCATTGACTTCTCTTGAGAGGATCACATTATACCCAGAGTTATACCTTAGTTACGTATACCTAATTGGCATTAAATATTACTGGTGTTTCTTTGGCAATTAATCAATAATTTAGATGCCAATTTCAACTGTATAGACCTGTAATTAACAGTTATTTATTAATAACAACAGTATCATCCACTGATGCTCTAATGTATCAGATAACTACCGATCATCGCTGTCTTGTTACAGATGATCTGCTGTTTAAGCCAAACATCACCCTCTCCTCCATATACGGGGTTTCTGAGGGCCAGCAGCAGGGGCTCAAGGTGGTGGAGGGTTTCACCTTCTCCATCATCTGCTCCATCCAACCACAGTACCCAGGAGGATCCTTCCACCTCACCTTCACTGGATCCAACACAACACACACCTACACCCAGCCAGCTGTCAATCACTCTGCCAACTTCCTGTTTCCTGCAGCAGACCACACCCACCAGGGAAACTACAGCTGTATTTATCACATCACTGTGTTCAGCCATAACTTCACCTCTGAGAGCGACTTCCTCTCTCTTACTGTCAAAGGTAAACTGAATGAATTGTCCGTCCGTCTGTCTGTCCGTCCGTCCGTCCGTCCGTCCGTCCGTCACTAACCCTGGGGAAGCCCAGGATCGTACTGGAGCTGCCACTCTACCCCTGAGCCACTGCCGCGCCCTACACAAAACCTCCAGGAAGCACTGTTCATGTGTGAATGGCAATTTACTGGCATTTCATGTGATGGAATTCATCACATTTTGTCAATTACAACTCTATAGACCTGTAATTCACAATTAAATGTTAATAGCAGGTTCAGGTAATAACCAATCACCTCTGTCTTGTTACAGATCAGTATAAGCCAAACATCTATCTCTCCTCCTCCATATACGGGGTTTCTGAGGGCCAGCAGCAGGGGCTTAAGGAGGTGGAGGGTTTCAACTTCTCCATCATCTGCTCCATCCAACCACAGTACCCAGGAGGATCCTTCCACCTCACCTTCACTGGATCCAACACAACACACACCTACACCCAGCCAGCTGTCAATCACTCTGCCAACTTCCTGTTTCCTGCAGCAGACCACACCCACCAGGGAAACTACAGCTGTATTTATCACAACACTGTGTTCAGCCATGACTTCACCTCTGAGAGCGACTTCCTCTCTCTCACTGTCAGAGGTAAACTGAATGAAATGTCTGTCGTTAAATTAACCATGAGTGAACACACATCTCAATAAGGTGCCCTCCACACTAGGCGCGGTCACCGCCTCCTAGCCATTCATTTTCAATGAGGGGCGGGCGGCCTTTTCCGCCACGCAGCGAAGTTTTGGGGCGGCGAGGAGAGCGGGCGCGGTCCCGTGAAATCCACCGCGAGCGTGCTCGTTTGTACATGCATACGCGGGCGGTGACAGATGGATTGTGTTCATCTTTGTGAAATACCGCGCAGCGTTTACTCACTGAGCGAGTGTGTTTGTGTCTTACCACGGTGCGGCCACCGCTGATCCTAGCGTCAGCCCTGACGGCAACCGCGCCTAGTGTGGAGGGCACCTAAGTCAATTGAAAGGGACATACATGATCATAAATTCTCAAGGATGTGGTCAAATAAACTGTATTGCTGTAAATGGATGTTTCCTACATGATGTTGTTGGGTGATGTTTTTAATCCTTCATATTTCTCTCACAGCCAATCATCTGAAAGCTCTCATCATCAGAGGGACAGTGGTAATGCTGGTTGTGTGGGGACAGCTCATCTTCCAATATTATTTCTGGAAGAGAAGGGTAAATATAGCCTACTCACCTCTACTCAACCCAGTCCTCCTATAATGTAAATAAGATGTCATTAGAATGTGGCAGAATTCAATATATTGCGATAATGTAAGCAAGGCGATATCATACACAGTAAGTTAAAGTTGGCTGCTGCTGTGTTTCTCCAGGCCAACAGAGAGCAGAAGGCAAGACTGGAGAACATTGAGATGGCTTACGTTAATGTTGCTGCTTCCAGTGCTGAAGACAGACTCAGTGAAGAGGAAGGAGACGACCAGGAGCCAGAAGAGGGAGGAGCCAATGAGGAGCCAGAAGAGGGAGGAGCCAATGAGGAGCCAGAAGAGGATGTGTAATGACCTCACCTCACCTCCAGGGGTGTAGTGCTACTTTTAGAAGTGGGGGAGCGCATCCAACTACACCGAGGGCCCTATTTTCATCCATGCCTTACCTCTTATCCCTAAACCTCTTTGCCTTTCTTTTTCACTATTTTGAAAAACAAATCGACACAATGTGTAGATCAACTATTTTATGTGTTTTCATATGTTTTTCCAAATAGTAAAAAAAGGCAAAGGAGTTTAGAGATAAGGGGTAAGACGTGGACAAACATATAGCTGCAAATCTCTTCATCAAAAACAGTCGACCTACAAGCTCAAAACTCGTTGCGTTGTGAGATTGTAGGTCATCTATTTCTGACTAATATCCACCCCCAGAATATGGATATGGATGCTGGGGTAGTTAATTATTGACCAAAACCAAAGTGGTGCTCTCCCTCCATTACAGCCCTGGTCACATCATCACATAACTAACGGTACATCACCTCCGTCAACATCAAGTTGTGAACATTTAGAACATCAAACCTGGAAGATATAACATGTTATAACACAGAGATACAAACATGGCAGGCTAGTAACCAACCATACTGAAGCTAATCAATTGCATAATGGCTGTGTTTAGGCATGTCCAGAGCCATGGGTTTGCCAGTGTGCAAGCATTGGCAGTAGTCAACAGTGTTGTCAACGCACATTGTCACCTATAATAACTCAAACACACTCATTATTAATTTGATTAGCTTCAGCCGTGTTGCTTACATCACAATGTACTTTAAGGTCAGCCTCATGAAGCCCTCCATGTTTTATTACAACATGAGCCTATAAGGTTTGATCCCCCTTTAATGCTAATTGGTAAACAAAACACCATTATTTGAAGCAGCAAGTGAGTCAGTTCAATGTAAAGTGTAAAGTTCAAGTGTCACATTACGATGCATTGTGTACTTGTAGATTGACTATTTTCAAATAGCCAAAGTATATACGTTAAAAGTGATGTTGATCTTATATTAACACATTTTACTGGGGACCCCCTTTTACCAGGAACCCCTAGAATCATAGAGAAGTAGCTCATTAGAAGTGGTTCATGAAGGAAGAGACAAAGATGTGTTTGATTCACTTCATAGATTCACTTCATAGATAGAATGTGTTTGATTCACTTCATAGATTCTCAGTGAATCATCACAGTCTGAGCAAAGAATAATAGTGATTTCTGTAAGGCACAGCAGTGGTGGCCACGGACGGACTTCGCTCAGGGCCTCGCATTTCTCCCAGTCTGCTCTGATGGAATGTTCTATGATCATGACTCATCAGGAACCACAAATTGGCTGCCACTGCTGCCCTGTTGTTCTGATTGAATCTGAACATCTTTCTATTGGTAGAATACAACCTGCAGGTTAAAGAGGAGTTTTCTTCTATTGATACAGATATGCCATTTCAAAACGTCACCCGTCCTGCCATTGGCAATATGTTAGATTTTCAGGGGATTTGCAGAACTTTGAGCTTGTAGTTCAGCTATGTTTCCTATTTGTGACCTTTTCTGAATTAAAAGTTTAAATCTGTACGTATAAAGGTGAATTCTGCTTTTGAATGGAAATGGAGTGGTTACTTGACATTTGCGAATTTCTGCAAAAATAGGCTCCATTCTCCATAAAAGATTGAAAGGCAAAACAAGTAAAGAGCGAAAAGTGCAGTAAATACTTAAGAGTTGAAACGGCACATCTGTATTCAATATTATCACAATGTACTGTAAATAGGCAGCTACGCTTCTAAGTCTTAAATGGTTTAGCTGATTTACAAGCACTGTCTTTGAGGATCTATTAATGATTTATTGTCACAGGGTTGCGTGGGGGCGGGGGGTGGGGTCACTGGGGGATGAGGTGGGGGTCCATGCCTCTGCTTTTGTTTTCCCAATCGTTGAGGGTCAATGTGTAAAAACATGAATTAAGTTGTTTAGAAAGTCCGTTCTCTCTCTTATTATGATTCTGATCTTTTTGATGTAGAATCGTTGTGTGATTTGATCACAAAACATGTTGCTGAACGTTTATTCCAGTCGGGAGTAGCATTAAAAACATAGCATGTTCAACATTCTGTACATGTAGGATTCAATCACACTGTTTAATGTTGAAGTACATGATGAGAGAGAAGGTATTTTTTTACTATCATCAGTGTGCTGTATGGAGCTGATGGGCAATATGACTTCAAAGCAATAACATCTAATAATCATTATAATCTAATAATCATTGTTACAAACATTTGGCTCAATTACCTTAATGAATGATCTTAAATAAAGATTGCGAAAATAACAGCTCTACAATCCCACAACGCGTCACAATGTGACGTGTTGTAAGCTTGTAGATCTGCTATTTTCACTACTTTTGTATGCCACTATTGTACAATGAACTATAGGGTAAAGTGGTTAATCAGACTAATCAATGATTGATTATAAAAAACTAATAATCTATTCAAAGTTTTGTTGATTTGTCAAATTATATAAAAAAGAAATCTTAACTGTTTTCTGGTTATTCAATTAACATTCAAGGGCAAGATTAAGTAGGTTATTGGTTCTAAATATCAGTTTTGAAATATCCTGGGTCAATTGCCCGGCCCTAGTATGCAACTTAAAGCTTGTTGGGCTGAAGCTCCTCTTCTTTGCTTGTATATATGATGTTCTGTTCACATTTATAACAACCAAGCTTTGTTATGAGTAATAATCCATGTTTTATTTCTGTATTGTTTTTACATGATCTGTGAGCTCAGTTAAAGCTGCAATCCATACGTTTCATGTTCCTGCTCAGGATTCAAACCTGGGTCAGAGAGGCAATTCCCGCTTGGCCAAAGGGGGAGAGGCAGTGTTAATGAGCTTCAGGCAGTACTATTCTGTCCTACCAGACACCAGGGTGGAAATGTCTCAATGGAAGAGTATGGAGGACCACCTCCAATAAGGTGATGCCTGATCTGTTATATTGAATTAACATAATCAGAACAAATTGGTGAAGAAAAAAAAACTTTATTAATTAAAACAAGTTATGGATTACAGCTTCTGAAGCAAATTGTATATTATATATTTTCCTATATGATGTACCTGTTGATCAGAGCATATTGTATTTTTATATTATCATAATGCATCGTATATTGTTGCTGTGGGGTGGAAACCTTGTCCAAAATGACTCCTTTTTTATTTTTAAATGTATAGTGAAATATCAGATGTACATGCAAGCTCACAACGTGTCAATACTTTTGTGGAACACATGAAGTGATGCATTACGGTAATAAGGTGACACAAGGTTTCTGCCCGACAACAACAATGTTCTATATTTCTATTTGCTGTTGCTGTCATGTGACTATATGTTTTCGTTGATGTTCTGATGTGAACTGGTGCTTCCAGTTGTCACTGAGTCCTCTGCTTGTCCTGTGTCAGTGGTTCTCAACCTTTTTCTGGCTCAGAGCCCACTTGGAAATATACAGATGAAAAACATCAGAGGCCCACCCATGTGACTACTTGACATAATCACGGCTGCCATGATTAGATCGATTATTGATCTGATCGGTAATCGATGCAGGACAGGATCAGTGGATCAGTCATATCTTCAGAGAGAGTCTCTGTCGTTGACAGCAGTTCCATATCTGCTCTGGCTTTGTACCATCTTACTCTGTACAGTAAATATGACTGAAGTTCCATCAGCTCTGGTTTTGTACCCTCTTAATCTCTACAATAAATGCTTGTGCTTTTACTGTGACTGCTTGACTGAGTCTCTGTGTGGGAGGAAGGAAGCCACAGAGGTTCTGGTAACGAAGCCTTGTTACACACACCATTCAAACGTCAGCTTAAAGGTAGGGAAAGTGATTTCATTTCATTCAAATAATAACAAAATGTGTCTATGTTCTGACTTCAGCCTTATCCCCTGTGAAGAGAAACAAGCAGTTTCAGTTTTGGTGGAGGAGACAGGTTTTCCTCCAATCAGGATAGAGTGGGGCCTTCCTCCAATCATGGTCGAGTGTTTTAATTGAATCTATCATGGTTAAAATGGAGATTGAAGTTATAATGGGTTTGTATAGGAAGGTCCTGGAAGGGGGCAAAATGGGGGAAATGAATATCAAATATCTAAATACTGAATGAAGAAATTCAAAAACTATCCAACTATCTAACTATCCAAAAGCCTGATTAGATGATAATGACAAGAAGTTTTTTTGAAAACTGAAATATCCCTTTAAGAGATGTTGTACCAGGGACCCCCATCGGAAAATATGTTGTACCAGGGACCCCCATCTGAAGAGATGTTGTACGAGGGACCCCCATCTGAAAATAAGTTGTACCAGGGACCCCCATCTGAAAATATGTTGTACCAGGGACCCCATCTGAAAATAAGTTGTACCAGGGACCCCCATCTGAAAATAAGTTGTACCAGGGCAGGGACCCCCATCTTAAGAGATGTTGTACCAGGGACCCCCATCTGAAAATATGTTCTACCAGGGACCCCCATCTGAAGAGATGTTGTAGGGACCCCCATCTGAAAATATGTTGTACCAGGGACCCCCATCTTAAGATATGTTGTACCAGGGACCCCCATCTGAAATGATGTGCTACTCTGATGATATTCAAGCATGTTTGATATTTATGCATCTGACACAATGTCAAAGCAGTGGTTCTCAACCACTGTGCCATGGACCTTTGGTGTGCCCTTAAAGATGTTTTGGTGTTCCCTTTGAAATTTGAAATTTCCCATCTGAAAGTAGTTTGTGCCAGGAACCCCCATAGCCTACAAGAATTGTGTTGTTAAAATAAGATGTTTTGTTTATTTATTTTTTAATATAGACCCCCTGGAACCCCTTCAAGGACCCCTGGGGGTCCCCAGACCCCACTTCTGAGAACCACTGGTATAGAGTCGTGTCTCAGCTGGCTCCGTGACAGACTTTAGACATGTGACCACAAAGAAGAAGAAAAAACCCTGTTGTACTTGTGTTCAGCGTAGAATAGCTGAGATGCAGGAAATGTGTGGGTGGGCACAACAATCTCATATCCTGTACTGGTTTATGTGCAATTATCTATCAGTCTATCAGTAGAGGCTGGGTAGGAGGCCTCCTACGGTACCGGCCGTCACATCACAAGCCCAGACCTTTATTTTGTTTGGACTTGGGCCTGATTATCATGTATCATACAGTATATGTGTAGATACATCCATAACAGCCATGTGTTCACCTATAGGAGCCTTCTAAACTGCATCTTTCTCACTGTCACACACGCACGCACGCACATAAAAATGCACGCACGCACAAAAGCACCCACACACACACGCACAAACACATGCACCCACAAACACACGCACACTTTCTCTTTCTCACTCTGCAGCCACACACACGCATGCAAGCACGCACGCATGTACCCTACCAGTCAAAGGTTTGGAAGCTGTGTCCAAACGTTTGACTGGTAGGGTAGTCAAATATTTGATGTCATTAATATTCTTAGATGTATTATAAATCTAATAAATGTGTTACAAATTGTAAGTGTACCAGTGATACACTGTAGGGCTTGATTCAGCTGTTATGTGTTTTGGTGGGACTCCTTTGCCACAATAGCCTGTGATAGGGCTACTAGGCCGGTGTCGGGGCTACTTTGGCTCCTCTGCCTTTTTTGCACGGATATCCGGTGTTTGCGACTGACGTTACACAATATGATGTTGTGATTGGCTTTTGGCTTTGAATCAAGCCTTTATTGAACACGGAAACTAACATTACAAAAAAATAAAACGTTTCTTAATAATGAAAAATCACTTTTAATAATAAATATCAGTTGTTTTTAGAGACAGCTACATGGTGACGGCCACCCGTGTGTAGGCCGCCCTGCGGGGGTCCGTCACCGGCGACCCTCTACCGGGGTCCCACGGCACCTCTCGCTGCGGTCGCCCCATGGTCGGCGGCGATGGACCATCGCCGCCGACCATGGGGCGACCGCAGCGGAGGTCCGCGAGAGGTGCTGTGGGACCCCGCAGGGCGGCCTACACATGGGCCGTCCGTCGCCATGTAGCTATCTCTAAAAACGACTGGGCACCGGTGGCAGAAAACAGCCGATCTACAAGCCCACAAAGCGTTGCGCTTGCGATGCGTTGTGAGCTTGTAGGTCTGCTGTTTTCTGCGCATGATACCAGTGTACGACAAAGCTAAAAGCCATATTGTGTGACGTCACTCGCAAGCGCCGGAAGCGCGACGATAAAGCACCCGAGTGGAAAAAGTACTGACAGCGGTATTCCGATGATAGACAAGCCGGTGAGCCAATCATGTGATGTCTCTCTGCTTTGTCAGCCGGTGTCACTAGACTGGCACAAGGATTGGCCCTCTCCACCATAGACAAAGGTAGACGCCCAATTGGCTCTGGGGCATATCACACATCCCGGAAAAGTCGTGCTGTGATTGGCCAATAATCACTTTGCCTGGCAGCGATCCCTTAGTTTTTTTCCCAGACGTCCGGCCTCAGGTATCTATGCTTTGTGTTTTATATCTATGCTCTTCACTTAGTGACTGCCCAACCCCAAAACTACCGTAACTATCATAAAACATTGGCAAACATAATTTGGTTTAAAAAAGAAGATAAACACGGGTCCACTGTCACACCAGTCCACCCCTGCTGATGGACCCACAATTATTTCCAGCTCTAAATGTGTCAACTGAAAAATAAACACAAACTATAGCGGTGCCCGTTGGGCACTGGCCTACTGGGGAACCAAGAGGAAAATGAATGCCATCAGTTATGCAATACCCGTTGCAACTGTCTGTGTCCCTTTCACACCCATATATGGAGATTGCTGTATCTGTCTGCCTGTGACCGTTTTATGGTTCTGTGTCAGATATGCCCAAATATGGGCAGTCTAGACCACACCAACAAGCATATCAGACAGACATCAGACAGACAGACAGACAGACAGACAGACAGACAGACAGACAGACAGACAGACAGACAGACAGACAGACAGACAGACATTTGGTGGATTATTAATTAGATGTGTTTGCATCATGTCTAAAATATGCATCTAAGCAATAGATTATTTAACAGATTTCTTATTTTATTTTATTTTATTTTAGATTTTTTATTTTATTATGCTATGCTTGGGCACATAAATATCTTATCTGAGGTTTGGCACAACTGTAAATTATTTAGCATTAATAATAGGGCATTCTAATAAACAGCTACGCATGGTTTGCTGTTCATAAGTCAGCCCAGAGCAGACGTAAGTTTGAATGTGCTTTTTATTTTTTTCACCCTGTTGGTGGAAACGTGTGTATTAACACATAAGAATAAGACGTGTGCGTAACCAAGCTTAGTGAATACGGACACAACGTCTGCTGGAGTCACAAGCATTGTTTAGTAAACCACATGGCACGCCCTGAGAGACTTTAGACATGTGACCACAAAGATGAAGAAAGGGAAAAAAAAAACCCTGTTGTACGAGTGCATAGCAGCGATGAGGTGCATGGTGCATGTCCTGTAGCATTTGATGTGCAAACATTTTAAAATGTTGAAGCGTGTGCATGAATATTATCATCATGTGTTTGATGCAACCTTATTTGATAATTTGTTGGGCTCAAATTACAGTTTCTTAAAACTACCGGGTTCTTTAGAGAATGCAATTATTATTTTATTTGTTTTAATTTTCAGAGTCCAGACACGACTGATTACATGTTTGGAGGAGTGAAATCCACTGCATTTATTATGTGTAACCTATTGTTTTGTTTCATCATGGTCTTACATTCGTCTCAGGCTTCTTTAGGGGTAAATAGTATAAATGCAGCAGCAGCAATGTTTCCTGTCCCCTCACTCTTGTGGTCAGATATTCAGAGCATTGAGCCTCTTGTTAGTTTCACACCTTGCTCCTCCCTGCCCGTAAGAACACTGCAACATACAGAGAAAAACCACGTGTGAAAACATGCCAAAACTAAAGGGCTATAAGACAGAGGGTCTTGTTCAGTGAAGACTGCAGTCTGGATAACAGCACCACAACATGCAGTTGTCCTGTTAGTTGTCATACACACGACCATGGAGACAAAATGGATTCTATTGTACTTGCTGTGGAGCTCAGGTACAGTAGCACTTTGTTTTAATGGCACCTGTTGGGTCTGTTTGACCAGTGGTGGCAAGTAACTAAGTACATGTACTCAAGTAAACGTTTTAGGTACTTTTACTGTACTAGAGTATTTCACTGGAGTTGTGAGCTTGTAGATCTTCAGAACTTGTGGTACGGGACATTTTGCATAATCAATATCAAAACTTTTGGTGCTTTTGGTATATTTTCATACCAATACTGTTGTACTTTTATTCAAGTATTTTACTTAAGTAAATAACTGAGGTACTTTTACTGTACTAGAGTATTTCACTGGAGTTGTGAGCTTGTAGATCTTCAGACTTTCAGATTTTAAAAATAGGCTGTTTATATCCATTTTCTACATTTGAGACAGAACATTTTGCATAATGAATACTTTCTACTTTTGGTACCTTTGGTACATTTTCATACCAATACTGTTGCACTTTTACTCAAGTACATTTTGAATTCTGGACCTTTAATAGAGTAGGCCTATTTCTACGTTGCAGTATTTATACTTTTACTTAAGTAAACATTTTGAGTATTTTCCAGCACTGTGTTTGCCAACAGTAAGGCAGTGCAGTAAGGCAGCTTTCAAGACCCACTAGTGTTGTTAACCTGAGATGTGATGCAGAGGTCTGGCACAAAATATCTCTGGTGAAACTTGGTGTAAAGCTACAGACTCTTCTTAAACTGGCTTCTCTTGTCAGCACGGCTGTTTTTAAACATAGGATAAAGGACTACATGACCAGTGTCTGATCATGTCCTGCCATTGTTCTGTTTATTATCTCAAATGTGAAAGATAATTCCTGGTAAAGTAAAGGTGAAATAAAAACAATAAGAATAAAAAAGGTGCTGCTCTCTACAGAGAGAGCATCAATTCACCTTTACTCCTACCTGCTCTCAACAGCTTGCTCTCCTCTTTATTCACCTGGACAAAGATAAATAGCCGGGGAGCCACAGGCCCAAAAGCTCAAAGAATAGGATGTTACCTGTGATGTCATGACATACTTTTAATTTTTGTTTTTTCTATTAATTTGGTCATCAAGGTCCACAGAATGAGAGGCCTGCTCTGCCGGAAATCCTGCGAAAAAAAGTTATGGCCATTTGTATATTCACTCCATCGACTTCAATATAAAGGAAAGAAACACACCAAAAAAATATGCTTTAAGTAGCATGTGAGGGGTCAAACTAGGGATTCTTGATGATTCTGAATCCATTGCAAGCATTTGTTTTGCATGAAAAACATTCCTTGGGCTAGAAAACGGACCAAAATAACGGTGAAAAGTGATGACTCATCACTTTTCACAGGTTTGAGAGGCTGAAATCTAGCCCAAGGAATGTTTTTCATGCAAAACAAATGCTTGCAATGGATTCAGAATCATGAAGAACCCTTAGTTTGACCCCTCACATGCTACTTTTTTTGGTGTGTTTTTTTCCAGTATAGTGAAGTCAATGGGAAACTTTTTTTCGCAGGATTTCCGGCAGAGCAGGCCTCTCATTATGTGTACCTTATTGATCAAATTAATAGGACAAACAAAAATTTGGAGTATGTCATGACATCACAGGTCCTCTCTCATTTTGGCCCAGTGGCTCCCTGGCTAAAACCTTAATTTGCTAAGATGAGCATTAAACTGTCGCTCTTAGAAATTGGCTTGGTTGTGGATTTGTGAACGATTCCGAAATTGTCATGATTTTGTGGTTAGAAATATGTCAGAATTCGCCTGACTGATGTTTTTACCTGTCTGCTGAGTAGTTCAGCCCCAAAATGCCTTTTTTTCTAATGATTACTCACGCCATGGAGACTTGAGTTCAATAATATTTTGTTGTATTGTTAGCATCAATGGGGTAAAATGTACTATAATCAATTTTGTCTTTTGAATGCGACAAATACAACAAATATTATTGAACTCAAGTCTCCATGGTGTAATCAATGAGAAACAATTTAAAGTCATTGGGGGTGAAGAAAAGAGGTCCCACGTAATATATGCTCGCTCACTACTAACTCTGGCTCCAGCAGTTGTTCAATTGTCTAAAAAACATGTGGGCACTTGCAGAGGTGGGCATGTGGGCACCTGGATAACTTGGCACTAGGGACAGGTGGGCACCTGGACAACTGGGTAATAGGGACATGTGGGCATTAGGGACATGTGGGCACTAGGGACATGTGGCCACCTGGACAACCAGGGACATGTGGGCACCTAATCAACTAGCCACTAAAACCATGTGGGCACTAGGGACGTGTGGGCACCTGGTCAACTAGCCACTAAAACCATGTGGGCACTAGGAACGTGTGGGCACCCGGTCAACTAGCCACTAAAACCATGTGGGCACTAGGGGATGTGTGGGCACCTGGTAAACTAGCAATTAAAACCATGTGGGCACTAGGGATGTGTGGGCACCTGGACAAGTGGGCACTTAGGGGTGGAGACATCTGGCCACTAGGGACATGTGGGCCTACACTCCTTTGAAACAGAGTTCCTCTGCTTTTGTTTCTCTGACAGTGTGCAAGGACTGACAGATACAGATCTCCATATATGGCCATATCAGTTGTTTCACTGCTGCTTTAGGCTGCGAATCTCTAGTAATATTTAATGAAGAGAAAGGGCAGCTGCTGTTCATATAAATGTGGGGCTCTCTGGCTGGGCCGGGTCCAGTTTGTCACATATTTCTGGAGCTTCTGGTCGGGCTTCTGCTGCCAATTCTATATTCCTATTCCTACATGAATTAAAGGACAACTCCGGCCTAAATCACTTCTAGGCTAATTTTCCTACTTAAATTGATCCAAAATGACTGTCTATGCCTATGGGGTCTATTAGGCAGAAATCCCCCTGTTGTCCAGTTTCCCCAGCAGAATCCATTAGCTCTTATAGCTTAGAGTGGAGCCTATAAGCCTATCACTTTTACACTGTTTGTTGCAGTCAAAAGTGATTTCTTTTTTTCATTAATGTGTTACTAGTTGTCAGTACAAACACATCCATGCCTTCGTTGTCCCACACAAGTACCACAATCTCATACGTCTTGTTTTGGGGTGAGCATTCAGCACAACTGGTATACAAAGTGACTGTACTGGCCAATAACCTCTTTTCCGGGACTTGCCAAAACACATAAAAGCATCGATTCAGCAGAGTGTGATGGCTTTTGTGGGACAACGATGGCATGGATGTGTTTGTAATGACAACTAGTAACACATTCATGAAAAATAAAAACACTTTTGACCACAACAAATACTATAAAAGTGATAGGCTTATAGGCTCCACTCTATGCTGTGAGAGCTGCTGGGTTCTGCTGAGGAAACTGGACAACAGGGGCATTTCTGCCTTATTGACCCCATGGACAGTAATGTTGGATCAATATAAGTAGGAAAATTAGCCTAAAGGTGATTTAGGGCGGAGTTGTCCTTTAACTGTGCTGTCAGCGGTAAAATGCATTTAAAGGTAGCAGCTCTGTTTATACAGTATCTATGTGCAGTAGGTCTAGAGGCCACTCAATGGTATGTAGTCCTTATAGGGTGGTTGTATTCTATTTCCTAGCCTTCTTTCATCGCAACTGTTCACACATCTTGTTGCTGTGTTTGCACATTGTTGTATTTCTCCCAGTAGGTATGGGATTTTCTTTTTGTCACGTTTTCCAACTCACTTTGGGCGTGTGTAAACTGTGGGAAGTACGTGTCTCTGATGTCTTGGTATTACGTAGGGGCAGGTGGTTAGAAAGTGTAGCTCTGTTTCTTAAAGTCTCACTGAGTTCTTTAGACCAGTGGTTCTCAAAGTTTGATTTAAGCATAACAATATAGTGGGATGAGGAACATGGTTCTCACAATGTCTATTTAAGTGTGCCTGCCATGCAATGCAATGGCAAAACACTTATTGTAATCCGTCATACTTAAAGGGGCACTCCACCACTTTTCAACCTATCTTCATATAATAGGTCCTCACTAATGTTCATGATAAAATATCACAATTTTTTTTCTACTCAGTTTGGGTCTCATAGGAGATCTGTGGGTGGGTCAAATCCTTCCTACCGGTGACATCATCAATGGGAAATGCAAGCTAATAGAAACTGCAGGCTTTCTATTCCTGAAAAAGTTGCAATGTTAAAGTGGAAGCCATTGTTCTCGTGATAATAAAAATCCTTTTTTTTTTTTTTTTCAAAAATATTATTGAATTTTTTTTTGTCAAACGATGATGTCACCGGTAGGAAGGATTTGATAGCTCTCCTATTAGACCCAGACTGAATAGAAAAAAATTGTGCTATTTTATTATGAACATTAGTGAGGACCTATTATATGAAGACAGGTTGAAAAGTGGTGAACTACTCCTTTAAGTAAGTCATTAAGTAACGTTCTTGCAAATTTGGAGCCGTAATAACTGCCGCACGATTTACGCCACCGCCGCAATATATACATCAAAACGTGCGGCTCGGCCGGGAATGGTGTGCTATTACTTTTCTTTCCGATCCGCGTTACGATTGCGACGTAATTCGCGAAAAACGACGCCCAAAAACTCCATTGACTTAGAATGGGGGAAATTTCTGCACGTAATAACTGCCGCACGATTTACGCCACCCCCGCAATATATACATCAAAATGTGCGGCTCGGCCGGGAATGGTGTGCTATTACTTTTCTTTCCGATCCGTGTTACCATGGTGATGTAATTCGCAAAAAACTACGCCCAAAATCCCCATTGACTTTGAATGGGGGACTCTGAAAAAAACCCAGAAACTTTGGCGCCACATAACTCTGCCATACTTTTGCCTAGCAACGTCATTTAAAATGTAAAATGCTCACACAACTTTGGTCTTTTTCCGACCAATAGGGATGAGCTGTAATTGATTAAGCCCCGCCCCCTCTGTATTCCTATTGGCTGGGCTTAAACAGCCAATACTCCAGTTCACAGCATGGTACTGTTTTGAAACTTGGTGTCTGGACTTAAACGGCCAATAGGGACGTATTACTTAAGCCCTGCCCCTATTAAGCCCCACCCCTATCTTCCTATTGGCTGAGCTTTAAACGGCTATATCTCCAGTTTGCAGCATGGTACCGTCTCGAAACTTGCTGTGTGTACTTAGATGGCCAATAGGAATGAGCTATAATTGTTTAAGCCCCGCCCCCTCTGTCTTCCAATTGGCTGGGCTTTAAACAGCCATAACTCCACTTCCCAACACATTACTGGTCTCAAACTCAGTGGGTGGTCCCACAGTCCCAACCGCTACACAAGGTTGCACATAAATAGCGAGCTGCAGGCACACTTAAAATTTCTTAGAAATGTTCTTTTCTATTTCTTATATTCTACTATACTTGTGGGGACCTTGTGTGTCTCACACACACACACACACACACACACACACACACACACACACACACACACACACACACACACGCAAGCACTCACACAATCAAACACACACAGTAACTATCAGCAAGATGACTGAACGTAGCTTACAAAATAATTGCAACCATTGTGAAACCTATATACATTGGCTATTTGAAAATAGCAGATCTATAAGCTCACAATCTGCCATTTCCAAACATACAGTATCTAGGAAAATGTTGAAACATGTTTAAACATGTTTAATCCAGCAGCCAGATGTTAACAATGTGCATTAATATATTGGTGAGGACATTAAAGGACAACTTTAGTTTTTTAGAACAAGGGTTCATATTTTAGATTGTAATTAAAGAATATAAAAGATGAGTGTTACAATTATTTCATTTACTTCTTTCTATTGTTTTAGATATTATTATTTCAGTGGTTGGGGGCATGCGTACAAGTGGCTAAATATTTCATTTTACACAGAATAAGCCCATTCCCAAGATACAACGTAACCTTTCAGGATGTAGGATGTGACTTATGGGGGCTAGAAGTGTTAGGGAGGGGTCGTTAAAAATTACCCCCCCTCCCAAGGAGGATTTTAGGGGAGGGTCATGCTATTTTGATTTTAATCTCGGGGAGGGTGATGCTATTTTAATTTGAGTGTCAGGGAGGGTCATGCGATTTTGAATAAAAAAATAGTCCAGGTTTTTATAGGCCTATATATTTTACTACAGTGTTCCTTTCAATAATACTATTATTTAATTAAGGAACGCTGTAGTAAAACACAACAATGATACCCCCCTCTGCTTTCTCCTCAATGGTACAGCCCAGATCACTGACGCGCTTCACAGAAGTGCGGAACTTCAGTCTCTCAATCAGTGCTTGAATGAGCACAGAGCGGAGAGATGCTCTCAAAAGTTTGTGCACGACGATATTTCATGATTATTGAGGGCTCTAATTGACCTAGTGCAACTTGACAGTGTAATGGAACCAAATAAACCCTACAGGTCCATTTTCCTTTTTGGACAGTTGGTTAAGGGCTTGGATGAGCCAATGGATTTTATTAAATCAATGATGTTGGAGATGCGACACACTCAGCCGTGTCTTGGACAGTAAAGCTCTGTCCAGACCGGCGAATTAGCGAAAACGACGTGAATAAGCGAACCAAAAAGGCGGAGAATTCGCGATTCACCTTTTTCCATACACACCAAAAAGCGACGCGAATATGCCTAAAATATTCGCTTAATTCGCCTAAATACGAGGGGGTGATATAATCTGCCTGTAGCCACAGGTGAAAGGAGAGAGAGGAGAGAGAGGAGAACGGACGGGGATATGGACCCCCGGCCGCACCGCACCGCACCCCACCCAACCCCCCGCTGCCCGTCACGCCGCCAGAGTTGGGAGAGATTTGTCAAATCAATTTGATCATATCTCTCTCTCTCTCTCTCTCTCTCTCTCTCTGTCTCTCTCTCCCTCTCTCTGTCATATGTAGGCCTATATGTGATGTCCTTTCACTATCTCTCTCTCTCTCTCTCTCTCAACCACTACTCGCTCGGTATACAGATCAGAGTTGGTAAAAAAAAAAAAAAGAAAAAGAAAAGAAAACGAACGAAACGACTGACTGACTGACGGCCGAGCAAGTTGGGGAGAGAGGGAGAGAGATTTGTCAAATCATTTTGATCATCTCTCTCTCTCTCTCTCTCTCTCACTCTGTCATATGATATGTATAGGCCTATACAGTATGTGATGTTCTGTCATGAAACCAAACAGCACCACCTTCTTTTTTTATGTCTCCAATACTTCTGCACATTTGGAATCAGTTTTTACCCAGTCCCAGAACTCAAGCAAATTAAATCGTACAAAGTCCCTTTTATAGCTGATCAGTCATCGAAAACAAAAGCTCTCAACGCATCACAGACTGTCACACAATGTCAAATTGGTTGGTTCTATTTTGTCAGACGCCCGTGGCTGCCCAATATGCGCAGTTGCGCACGTAGGCCTATATTGTCTCCAAAAACGGCCTGGCTATGTTTATGGGCATGTACTGTAGGCCTATATACAGCCTACTTGAAATGTAAAGCATATATTATTTTCTAAACCTGCTGTCGTGAAAATAGGCCTACTTGTGCGTGCGAAACGCCAGGCGCCAGGCGCATTGTATACGGGGCGCGCCGTGCGCCGTCGGAGTTGTTCAACTCCCAGCTGGTAGATAGATCAAACAGAGTTGATGATGGCCCATCAATTAAGCTACACAATGTACCTAAGTGGCCAATTGGAACTTCAAAGGAGTAGAGATTACGTAACTGCACGGACCATCAGAGAAAGTGACGGTGAAGTGGGTGAAGTGGTGAACTGCTGTTTTTTAGCCTAATAGTCCAAATGTTTTATACTTCCACGGTTCCACCGCAGACAGACAAGTGTCTGTTAGTGGCCAACTGTTTATGGCTTTCAATCATGATTTCCCCTGTATTTTAACAAATTACAGGTGCGGGCGAATGGATCAATCAAATAGACTATAATTATTAATCATTTTTGGATAATCGCAGATGAAATAATGCAGGAAATAAATTATGACACAATCTATCAGCAAAAACCTAAATCTTTGAATGCTTGTGTCTGTGTGTGAGTGTTCAAAAATTAACAAATGATACAAAATAGCCTAACTTAGGCTATTTTGTATTATTTTTTAATTTTTCACACTAGTCCACGAAACAGCTGTGACCACCACTTGACTCGAGTTGGATCAGCATCACGGCATGCCTGGTCGCACTGACCCACCTTAATTACCTCTATGGTAGGCTGGTAGCGGTGCCGGTGCAAATTCAATCTCTTTCATAGATCCTTCACGCATAGGCCTATATAAAGTAGCAAGTAGGCTAGCAAGACTAACAAGCTGTGTGTGTGGGGAGAGAGCTCGCTAGAGATGTTGCATCTGTCCAAAAACAAAAAGGTCTCATCTCACAGTGCACTCTAACTTCTTCATATGTTAAACTTGGTCACACATAGGTTTGAGTGATTAGGCTACTTTGTCTGATGTGAAAACATTGTGATGGATAAAGACATGGATGTTACCTTGTGTGTTGGATCCAGTCAATTTGAAGAAAGTAAATAATCCAGCGTTTAATTTGAGGTGAGGAGAATAAGAAAGCACAGGAATACGTTTTCATCACAACTGCTTGGCTGAAGACCCATTCTATAGCCTATTATGTCATTTTATCATTCAGACCAGCTGACTGGAGTGAGAGCTTAATTGAAATGAACTACATTGCGCAGTGAACTGGAATTAGGTGTATGATTAATCGTCTCGACAGCCCTAACTATAAGTTAAGGTTTTAGGCATAATTTTACTGTGGTAAATGTCATGTTGTTAGGGGAGGGTCAATCTTTTTTTTTAATGCCAGGGGAGGGTCATTGATTTTCCCCCCAATTGAGAGGGAGGGTCATGGCATTTTATATCAGGGCTTATGCAATTTCTCCAGTAACACCCCTCAATAAAAATCGACCCCTCCCTTACTGTAAATAGCAATAGGGTGCTGGCTTATTGTGTCTAAAAATACATATTTAGCCACTTGTACGCATGCCCCCATGCGTACGCATGCCCCACATTTTAACATGGTAAACGTGATAAAACAATAGAACGAAGCAAATTAAAATATTTTAACACTCACTTTTTCTTTTCTGTAATTACAATCTAAAATATGAACCCTTGTTGTAAAAAAAACAAAGCTGTCCTTTAGAACAGCAATTCTATCAATGCCATTTTCACTGTTTCACTTTTATTTTATTTTATTTCTATCATTTACTTTGTCATGCTCTCTGCCTCCCAGCTTTGACTTGTCACCACTGATGCAGCAGCAATGTTTCCTGTCCCCTCACTCTGAGTGTTGCCTCTCTCTCACACATACACATGCACACACACGTAGCAGTCCCGCCTCTCATAGGTGTCCCAGTGTTCTATGTTGGTAGCTTGTGTCATACAGTGATGAATAGAGGAGGTAGCTTTGAGCCGGCCTGCACAGTGTCATACAGTGATGAGTAGAGGAGGGGTCTTCAACATTTTCCAGGCCAAGAACCGCTTATTATTTTGCTAGGATTTCAGTGTCACCTACAGTACCACTATTCTGAAGTCAGGGTACCGCTTTAATTTAACTTTTGACCCAAAAATAATTGACTCTGTTTTCCCAAGGTTGCAGGGACAATTTAGGATAACCAGATGCTAATTTGTTTTAGTTCAGTTTCTACCACTGATTTCTCCTTATGGGAGACCAGGAATGCTGTGTCGTCGGCAAACAGAAACAAATTGCAGTCACAGCACAGGCTGATTTAATATCATTGACATACCCCTTGTGGGACCCCACATTTTAGTGGTAAGAGTGAGGACATGGTGCAATTTATATCCACCAGCAGGGACTGATTTTGATGATTTAGATGTATTACTGTAACTAATTTCCTCAGACCCCACTTTGCACACCACTAGTTGAGCCACGTTGCAGCTATAGCACCCTGACGCGTTATTATTTATTGCACACGCGTTCTGGGCGGAGGCGTTGATTATTGTGCGCGAAGAGCGGGCCAGGGCCGCGCGGCCGGCGGAGCGCCGTGCGAGTTACGAAGCCGTGGTGAATGCAATCGTTATATTTATGCCCAGGCCGTAAGGCCTGGGCAAGCGCACGATAAACGCACCGCGCACCTCTGTGCGGTCCAAGCGTACAAAAAGGAGCGCTCCCTAGCGCCAGTTCAGCCAATCAAAAGCTTCCATGGGCGGGGTTTGCCCAGAACGCGTGTGCAATTCCAAATAACGCCACCCTGACACACTCTAGACATGTGACTACACGTGACTGCAAAGAAAAGAGAGAGAGAGAGGAAAACAAAACCTTGTCGTACGAGTGTGAGATGAGATGAGATGCAGGAAATGTGTGGCCAAAAATAACCTTATATCCTGTAGTGGTTTGATGTGCAATAATTGTTTTATAATGTTGTAGTGTGTGCATGTTTAAGATTACTATGTTTAATAAGCATAATGAAACTTTTTGGTTAAAAATTGTTTAAATCACATGACAATTTCTTAAAATCCTTAAACTATTGGGTATAATATAAATGCAGCTACAGCAATGTTTCCTGTCCCCTCACTCTTGTGGTCAGATATTCAGAGAGTTGAGCCTCTTGTTAGTTTCACACCTTGCTCCTCCCTGCCAGTAAGAACACTGTGAAGATACAAATGTTCTTTCTTTCTTTCTTTCTTTCTTTCTTTCTTTCTTTCTTTCTTTCTTTCTTTCTTTCTTTCTTTCTTCCTTTCTTTCTTTCTTTGTTGCCGCTGCCGGAGATGGGTCTGTCTGTCTGTCTGTCTGTCTGTCTGTCTGTCTGTCTGTCTGTCTGTCTGTCTGTCTGTCTGTCTGTCTGTCTGTCTGTACAACCCTTTCCTTAGTAGCCTAGTAGTAGACCTAATAATAATAATAATCAATGTCCCTCCCTCAACCTCGCCTCTCTCCACTTCTATCCATTTTACGCACACCTGTTTTGCGCGCTGCGCGCGTCTAACCCTCCCCGCAAACACTCTCTCTCTCTCACTCTCTCCCTCTCTCTCTCTCTCTCTCTCTCTCTCTCTCTCTCTCACTCACTCACTCACACACACACACACACACACACACACACACACACACACACTGACAAGCGCTCTGGGATTACTTGATTATTTTTACACCAACACCACTTTCTATGGGTTATCTGTTCTTTTGTTACAACTTTTTCCCCCCAATGCCCATATTTTCCCTTCGTTTTTATCCCCCCCAGCCTAGTCCCAAATATACAGTATAGGCTTATGCCTTATTGTATTCATTTTATTGTAGGCTATGATAGTTTACGGACGGACAGATGGGTGCCTTGCCGCCTCCGCGAGGTTTTTTGGCCGTAGCGCGCCCGGAACGGCACACGGAGCGACCGGCGAACACCCACCCGTTCGTCTCGCCGCCCCGGTTCCAAAGAGGGGTCGCTCGACCCTATACCTCCATCCCATCCGGAGCTATGGTCGTTTTACTTTCAGCCAAAGTACAGCAGTCCGATCGCGAGGCGGGCAACAGAGTGTCTCCTTTATAAAATAAATTTAAAGTTTTCATCTGTCTCATATGTGCAGGCCTATTCGAAACCAAACAGCACTGCTTTCTTTTTGTGTCTCCAATTAATTATGTGCATTTGGATTCGGTTTTACCCCAGTCCCAGCACTCAAGCAATTTCAATAGTTCAACGTTATCTATGCTGAAATGTATAACTATGTACTTCTCACTTCTACAAGCTCTCAACGCATGCATCACAGAGACGCCTGTGAACTGGGATATTATATTTTTTGAAGAAACTTATAGGAAATAGGAAAAAATAACAAATGCATGGACACACACAATGGCAATCACTTTACACAAGGTTTATGTGTAACAAACATACTATAGCCTACTAGCCCTATATATAGGACCACCATTGATGCACATTGACAAACAATTGTATTGGTGATGTACCTAATGGGCCAATTGACTTCAAAGGAGTGGGATGATGGCGGAATCCACCGATTAGACCACCACTCTCACTTTCTCTCTCTCTCTCTCTCTCTCTCTCTCTCTCTCTCTCTCTCTCTCTCTCTCTCTCTCTCTCTCGCTCTCTCTCTCTGTTATTTTTTTCTATTTCCTAAATAAATAAGCAGCAGCAGTTAACAAAATGTGATGCTGGCGCTGTCAATTAAATGATCAGATCGTTTTTGTCTGGATCTTAAGCCTCTGTTGTTGAGTGTTGAGTCGTTACTGCATATGCAACAGTGCTTATGCCAGGAACCACCATAAGGCTATAGCAAACGTTTTCATTTCTAGGACCCCCAGTTTGACATGCATGAAGCTACGGACCCCAATTTAATGGCATTTCTATCTCTGGGACCTGCAATCCATATCGTAAAATCAACGTTCATTTAACCCAAATGGACCCTTTACATTGACCAAAGCGTTTCAGCACCATGGACAGCACTCTCCATTTGTTTTTCTTATTTTTTTGCGATAGATCAAGGCAGAAGAGATAGATAGATAGATAGATAGATAGATAGATAGATAGATAGATACCGGTAGATTGCTTGTAGAAGTGAGAAGTACATATACCACATTTCAGCATAAGTTATAGCATTTTATTGAGTGGGTTATCAAATCATAACTTCTAGTTGAACTATTGAAATTGCATGCTGGGACTGGGTTAAAACCGAATCCAAATGCACATAATTAATTGGAGACAAAAAAAGAAAGCAGTGCTGTTTGGTTTCGAATAGGCCTGCACATATGAGACAGATGAAAACTTTTATTTTATAAAGGAGACACTCTGTTGCCCGCCTCGCGATCGGACTGCTGTACTTTGGCTGAAAGTAAAACGACCATAGCTCCGGATGGGATGGAGGTATAGGGTCGAGCGACCCCTCTTTGGAACCGGGACGGCGAGACGAACGGGTGGGTGTTCGCCGGTCGCTCCGTGTGCCCGGGCGCGCTACGGCCAAAAAACCTCGCGGAGGCGGCAAGGCACCCATCTGTCCGTCCGTAAACTATTATAGCCTACAATAAAATGAATACAATAAGGCATAGGCCTATACTGTATATTTGGGACTAGGCTGGGGGGGATAAAAACGAAGGGAAAATATGGGCATTGGGGGGAAAAGTTGTAACAAAAGAACAGATAACCCATAGAAAGTGGTGTTGGTGTAAAAATAATCAAGTAATCCCAGAGCGCTTGTCAGTGTGTGTGTGTGTGTGTGTGTGTGTGTGTGTGTGTGTGTGTGTGTGTGAGAGAGAGAGAGAGAGTGTTTGCGGGGAGGGTTAGACGCGCGCAGCGCGCAAAACAGGTGTGCGTAAAATGGATAGATAGAAGTGGAGAGAGGCGAGGTTGAGGGAGGGACATTGATTATTATTATTATTAGGTCTACTACTAGGCTACTAAGGAAAGGGTTGTACAGACAGACAGACAGACAGACAGACAGACAGACAGACAGACAGACAGACAGACAGACAGACCCATCTCCGGCAGCGGCAATACTGCGGCCGCGCCAATTTGTACATTATCGACTATATGAGCACGCTGGTCCACTGCTGATCATGGTGCGTGCGTGTGCACGCGTGCCTGTGTGCGTGTGTGTGTTCGCTCCTTCTGGGGGAGAGAGAGAGAGAGAGAGAGAGAGAGAGAGAGAGAGAGAGAAAGTGAAAGTGAGAGTCGGTCCAATCATTGATTGGCCACTTGTCTGCGGTGGATCCCGTCCTTTGAAGTTTGAACGCCCAGCAGGGAGTCGGGAGTCAGTCCAGCTGTCAATGGTGGCAGGATATAGGCAGTAGCCTACACTTCATCACTTTATATGTTTATTTTACTAACTGTAGGCCTACCTGGTCCTATAGAGCTAGTAGGCTGTCTATTACACATAAAAAAAACGCGGAGGCGCCGTGGGCCGCTAAAAAAAGAAAAAGAAAAAGAAAAAAAGGAAGTTGTACAGAAATACAGATAGATGCGAGCAGCAGTGTGCGAAAAAGAGGTGGACCCGGCTCTAGTAGATACCGATGGTGAATAACCCAACCTGTTATCGGTAAAATCCGTACATATATAGTAGACTACATAAGCAGAATGCACATTGGTCACTGAATGAATCCAAAGATTTACGCATGACAAGCGCCGAGAAACCATATGCCTAAATAATAATAATGAAGAACATGTGTTGAAACATAAACATATCTATGATGAATTCGATTAAGGAGAACCTTTAGTTAATTTAGCTGCAAAGAAAAATGAAGGTTATATTTATATTTGGGGTGAGGGGGTCGGTAAAATGTGCGTAAAATGGAATATGGCTGATATGAGAAGGTAGAAATGGATAATTAAACGGCCAGGCCGGGCCGTGGCGGGCTCCGGCGGGCTCCGGCGTTCTCTGGCGTCGCCGAGCCCACCGGCGCCGCCGCCGGAGCCTCCGGTGTCGCCGGGCCCGCCGCCGCCACCGCCGGAGCCTCCGGCGGGCTCCGGCGTTCTCCGGCGTCGCCGAGCCCACCGGCGCCGCCACCGGAGCCTCCGGCGTCGCCGGGCCCGCCGCCGCCACCGCCGGAGCCTCCGGCACGTGCGACATTGCCGCGGTAGATCGGTGGTCCCCCAGCAGATCCGGAAGGTCGGTATAAGCGACCACCGGAGCAGACATGACTGTTTTAATACTTTATTTATTTATTTATACATTATTGATATGAGCACGCTGATCATGGTGCTTGCCTGCGTGGGTGGGTGTGTGTGCGTGCGTGTGTGTGTGTGTGTGTGTGTGTGTGGGCGTGTGTGTGTGTGTGTGTGGGGGGTTCAGCAACAGCGGCAGATGCAGTTCCATTGCCGCACATTGACGGTCTGTCCGGCTGTGCCACGGATTAGGAATCAATTGCCGCAGCATAGGAATCATTGCCGCGGCTGTTGTCGGCAGGTCCGGCGACGCCGCGGCAGACGCCGGTGCCGGGAAGTGTATTCGCTCCTTCTGACTGGATGTGCAATGTGCAGCATATCTATTTGATACATGAACATCTGCCGTCATAGTTCTCCATCTATTCATTGCTTTTAAATGTGCCAAAAAATATTAAAATTGCACTGTTGAATACAACCCATTCTCACTCCCTTTGCTTCACCCTCCCGACGCCGTGTCTTTCTTTCCTTCACCCCTGTGAAGTTTTGGGAGTGACTATTGCGTCTAGGGTGCGACGGAGACGGAGAGTTTTTGGACGAGACAGAGTCTTAGTACGCATGCGCCGACATGTGTTTACTGGAAGATTTTTCACTGACGGCCGTCACAGGGAATCGAATCCCGGTCTCTGGATTTGTATCTCCATGCTCTACCGACTGAGCTAACGAGAGTGACTGGGAAGTACCTTTTTTTTGTGCTTTTATCTTTGACAAAACGTGAAATGATAACGTAGTCCCTTCTTTGAGCCACATTCGGAGGCGGAAGCAGTCCCCTGGTCAAGATTTACTATTCTGTCCATAACGGCACGTAATTCGGTAACGCGGCTGAGTCGGCTCATGCGGCGTTCCCACCGCTCGTCGCGGCAACTCGGCTCGCTATCGCTCGCCTCGGTGGCGACTCACGGGGGTCATCGCCGCCTGAGACGGCGTCGCTCCGTCGTTTATAGTGGCGTGAACGGTAGCGACGGGTGGCTGGTAAACCAAGAAGCCTTCAGAGCGTATCGAATCCCGCATCAGGAACTACTTTTTTTCTTTCTTCTTAGACCACCCAATGCGTCTAACCCTTGAGACATTAGGCAATCCGTCCGCGTCTATGGTGAGAAGCATTCGGTATTTAAGATCGCGTCGGTTGTATGACGCAATAGGGGTGAGAACCTGTTGTTGAATAGGATACCTATTTAATGTGCAGCACTGAAACGCTTGCAGAGCCCTGGTCATGTACAGTATATAGGCCTATAAAAAAAATGGTGCGCACCAAGCAACATATCCAGGTGCTCCCCTGAGTACTAGCCCCAAAAGGTTATGTGCACCCCTGTTTATATTAGCCTTTTGAGGCAATTTTTGCCTCAAATCAGATCAGAACCCCCCCCCCCCCCCCCAAAAAAAAAAGAATAAAATAAATAATAATAATAATAAGTTCCCAGTAAAAAATATTCATTTTAGTTTTTGTATTTATGTATTTATTGTCCACCATTACCAAGGAAAAATGGAGGAAAGACACCAACGTAATTTTCGCTATTATCTCGCAACACTGCAGCAGAAATAGAGACCCAAAATACAAATTCATTTTGACAGACTTCAACATAACAACCCTGTTACACATGCACGCAAGCAGGGACATCCCCCTCCCCAAGGGGGAGTTACTACAGGGCCCAAGGTGGAGGGGCCTTAATTATCTTATACTTTAGCTTTTGAGAAACAGCAGATATACAAGCTCACCGCGTGGCACTCGGTGCCGCGCTGCAAGCTTGTAGATCTGCTATTTTTGAAAAGTCGTGAAAATGTGTGCAAATCGGTGAATATATGTATTTTTTAAGTGAACATTTGTAACTTTGGGTTCCTGGAACTAAATATTTTGAGATGGGGGTCCGTGGCCGAATAGATTTTGGGGGTCCTTCAAATGAAAAGGTTTGAGCACCACTGACATAGAAACAGGTTTTTCAAAAAACCTTAGAAGGATTTGAAATAGACAAAGACTTACACAAATTTTCAAGATTTTTCAAAAATAGCAGATCTACAAGCTCGCAGCGTGGCACTCGGTGCCGCGCTGTGAATTTGTTGTGAATTTGTTGTGACGCCCCTGCACACACACACTCACACAGTGTGTTTTTAAGTAAACAATTTAAGTATAGGGTTATTTAGTATAGAAGCTCCTGACCAATCAAATACCAAGTGTTATGAACTCTGTTACAGTGAAGATGATTAACATTATTTATTATTTTCCTCCTCAGCTCTCCAGGCTAAACCAACACACCATGTGACAGGTAAACAATAAACTGTTATACTATTATAGGCCTCTATATTTATATTATTGTTCAGGGATTTATTTTAATGAAAGTAAAATGGGGAAATAAATTGAAGTGATATGACTTGTTTGCTACTCATTCTATGTTCTGTATTCTGTGTACAGAGTCTGATGATGTCAGGTTGGTGGGAGGAGCCAGACAGTGTGCTGGTAGACTGGAGGTGAAACACCAGGGAGAGTGGAGACCAGGGGATGGTTGGTCTGTCTGGAACCTGAAGTCATCATCTGTAGTGTGTAGACAGTTGGGCTGTGGCTCTGCTGTTGACACAGGAAGCAGTTATGGTTCTAGACCTCAACCTGTATGGAGGATTATGTCTTCATGTGTTGGAACTGAGGCATCACTAAGGGAGTGTGTAAGGAAGGATGATGGTGATTATTCCTACTCCAGACTGGAGGTGATCTGTTCAGGTAACAAACAATGACTTCAACAATGACACTAATCTATTCAATGATCACCAATATGTGGCCCGTGGGCCAGGTGCAGCCCGCCAGAGCCAGTTGTCTGGCCCAAACTGACCCTGTTATAACATGTTAATTAGTGGACAAAAAAATAAATAAAGAAAAAATAATAATAATAAATAAAAAACATGACAAAATATCACAACACAACCTCGTGCGTGCGTGCGTGCGTGCGTGCGTGCGTGCGTGCGTGCGTGCGTGCGTGCGTGCGTGCGTGCGTGTGTGTGTGTGTGTGTGTGTGTGCGTGCGTGCGTGCGTGCGCGCGCACGCGTGATCACGTGTGTGTGCACACGTGATCACGTGTGTGTGTGTGTGTGTGTGTGTGTGTGTGTGTGTGTGTGTGTGTGTGTGTAAACTTGTTTGAGTGTGCATGTTTGAGAGTGAGCAAGGAGCTGAACCTCTCTCTCTCTCTCTCTGTCTTTCTCTCTCTCTGTCTGTCTGTCTGTCTGTCTGTCTGTCTGTCTGTCTGTCTGTCTGTCTGTCTGTCTGTCTGTCTGTCTGTCTGTCTGTCTGTCTGTCTGTCTCTCTCTCTCTCTCTCTCTCTCTCTCTCTCTCTCTCTCTCTCTCTCTCTCTCTCTCTCTCTCAGAGTCAGTGAGGTTGGTGAATGGGACTGGTGAGTGTTCAGGCAGAGTGGAGGTGAAGTCTGATCAGTCGTGGCTCTCAGTGTGTGAAGGTGACTTTGACCAGCAGGATGCAGAGGTGGTCTGTAGGGACCTTCGCTGTGGGGCTCCTTCAGTCCTCCAGGGGGCGCTCTATGGAGAAGGGAAGGCTCCAATGTGGACCAAAGAGTTCCAGTGTGAAGGCAATGAGTCTGCTCTCCTGGACTGTAGAACCTCAGACTCAACTAGAAACACCTGCTCACCTGACAAGACTGTTGGACTCACCTGCTCAGGTAAAAGACAAACTCTTTATTTGGTTTGGAATAATATGTTTACAATCAACATGTAATTTTTCTTTTCACTGTTTATTGTATTGTCTCTGTGTATAGATGTCAGGTTGGTGGGAGGAGCCAGACAGTGTGCTGGTAGACTGGAGGTGAAACACCAGGGAGAGTGGAGACCAGGGGGTGAATACAGCTCTGGTAGCTGGAACCTGAAGTCATCATCTGTAGTGTGTAGACAGTTGGGCTGTGGCTCTGCTGTTTACACAGGAAGGAGTGATGGTTCTACACGTCAACCTGTATGGAGCATTACGTCTTCCTGTGTTGGGACTGAGGCATCACTAAGGGAGTGTGTAAGGAAGGATGGTGGTTATTCCTCCTCCAGACTGGAGGTGTTCTGTTCAGGTAACAAACAATGACTTCAACAATGACACTAATCTATTCAATGATCACCAATATGTGGCTCGTGGGCCAGGTGCAGCCCGCCAGAGCCAGTTATCTGGCCCACACTGACCCTGTTAGAACATGTTAATTAGTGGACAAAAGAAAACATGACAAAATATCACAACCTCTGATAAAGCGCACGTGTGTGTGTGTGTGTGTGTGTGTGTGTGTGTGTGTGTGTGTGTGTGTGTGTGTGTGTGTGTGTGTGTGTGTGTGTGTGTGTGTGTGTGTGCACTTGTTTGAGTGTGCATGTTTGAGAGTGAGCAAGGAGCTGAACCTCTCTCTCTCTCTCTCTCTCTCTCTCTCTCTCTCTCTCTCTCTCTCTCTCTCTCTCTCTCTCTCCAGGATCAGTGAGGTTGGTGAATGGTGCTGGTGAGTGTTCAGGCAGAGTGGAGGTGAAGTCTGATAAGTCGTGGCTCTCAGTGTGTGAAGGTGACTTTGACCAGAAGGATGCAGAGGTGGTCTGTAGGGACCTTGGCTGTGGGGCTCCTTCAGTCCTCCAGGGGGCGCTCTATGGAGAAGTGAATGCTCCAATGTGGACCAAAGAGTTCCAGTGTGAAGGCAGTGAGTCTGCTCTCCTGGACTGTAGAACCTCAGACTCAACTAGAAACACCTGCTCACCTGACAAGACTGTTGGACTCACCTGCTCAGGTAAAAGTCAAACTACACTTTATTTTGTTTGGAATAATATTTTTACAATCAACATAATATTGTTTTTATTGTGTTGTCTGTGTGTACAGATCCTGATGATGTCAGGTTGGTGGGAGGAGCCAGACAGTGTGCTGGTAGACTGCAGGTGAAACACCAGGGAGAGTGGAGACCAGGGGTTCATTGGGACAGGTCTGACTGGAACCTGAAGTCATCATCTGTAGTGTGTAGACAGTTGGGCTGTGGCTCTGCTGTTTACACAGGAAGCAGTTTTGGTTCTAGAGATCGATCTGTATGGAGGATTACATTTTCCTGTGTTGGAACTGAGGCATCACTGAGGAAGTGTGGAAGGAGGGAGGATAGTACTTCCAGATGGAGTCTGGAGGTGATCTGTTCAGGTAACAAACGATGACTTCAACAGTAATGTACAGTCCCGCCCCCACACAATGTGTGTGTGTGTGTGTGTGTGTGTGTGTGTGTGTGTGTGTGTGTGTGTGTGTGTGTGTGTGTGTGCATGCACATGTGTGTGTACACACCTGTCTGTTTGTGTGCATGCCTGTGTGTGTGTGTGTGTGTGTGTGTGTGTGTGTGTGTGTGTGTGTGTGTGTGTGTGTGTGTGTGTGTGTGTGTGTGCATGTGTGTGTTTGTGTGCATGCCTGCATGTGTGTGCGTGCATCATGAATCATCATGGATGTGTGTGTGTGTGTGTGTGTGTGTGTGTGTGTGTGTGTGTGCGTGTGTGCGTGCGTGCGTGCGTGCGTGCGTGCGTGTGTGTGTGAAAATACAGAATTATATAGCTACACAAAATTGATATTGCTTATTCAGCTTAGCTTTGTAACTTTTGTATTGAGTATCATGGACATTTAATTGCCACAGAGTAATTATTATCAAAAATCGTGAGCAACTTTTCTTGAGAGGATCATGTTATCGCCAGACCGTTCTATTGGCATTACATAATACTGGCATTTTTTTGGCATTGAATCAACTGTAGACCTGTAATTCACACTTAAATGTTAATAATAACAGTATAATCCATGGTTGCTCAGATAAAGACCGATATCAGATAACGACCGATCATCTCTGTCTTGTTACAGATCTGCTGTTTAAGCCAAACATCATCCTCTCCTCCTCCATATACGGGGTTTCTGAGGGCCAGCAGCAGGGGCTTAAGGAGGTGGAGGGTTTCAACTTCTCCATCATCTGCTCCATCCAACCACAGTACCCAGGAGGATCCTTCCACCTCACCTTCACTGGATCCAACACAACACACACCTACACCCAGCCAGCTGTCAATCACTCTGCCAACTTCCTGTTTCCTGCAGCAGACCACACCCACCAGGGAAACTACAGCTGTATTTATCACAACAATGTTGTTATAAATCACACTGATAGTTATGGTATCACTGTGTTCAACCATAACTTCACCTCTGAGAGCGACTTACTCTCTCTCACTATCAAAGGTAAACTGGATGCAATGGACAGCATCTATCAAAACATTTGTTTTGTTTTTCCAGAAGATTTTGATTGGAACTTGGATTCAAAATTCCAATCAAAATCTTTAGGAAAACTTAAACCAATTTAGTCAAATACAACTTCTGAATGAAGGATGTTTCCTATACATGATGTTGTTGGGTGATGTTTTTAATCCTTCATATTTCTCTCACAGCCAATCATCTGAAAGCTCTCATCATCAGAGTGACAGTGGTAATGCTGGTTGTGTGGGGGCAGCTCATCTTCCAATATTATTTCTGGAAGAGAAGGGTAAATATATTCATCTCTACTCAACCCAGTCCTCCTATAATGTAAATAAGATGACATCAGACTGTCCAGTAGGGCTGGGTAATTGGCATTAAGTTGGCGATGCAATACATATTAAAATATGTCGGTCAGAATTCAATATATTGTGATAATGTAAACAAGGTGATATCATACACAGTAAGTTAAAGTCGCTGCTGCTGTGTTTCTCCAGGCCAACAGAGTGCAGAAGGCAAGACTGGAGAACATTGAGATGGCTTACGTTAATGTTGCTGCTTCCAGTGCTGAAGACAGACTCAGTGAAGAGGAAGGAGACGGCCAGGAGCCAGAAGAGGCAGGAGCCTATGAGGAGCCAGAAGAGGGAGGAGCCAATGAGGAGCCAGAAGAGGATGTGTAATGACCTCACCTCACCTCCGGGGGTGTAGTGCTACTTTTAGAAGTGGGGGAGTGCATCCATACCAGCTTTTCCCTCTACACCAAGGGCCCTACTTTCGTCCATGCCTACTTAGCCCTGTTTCACTATTTTGAAAAACATTTTTAAATAGTTCAAATAGCTGATCTATAAGCTCACAATGTGTCGATGTAGATCACTATTTTATTTATTTTAAAATGTTTTTCTAAATTGTAAAAAAAGGCAAAGAAGTGTAGGGATACTTTAAGGCATGGTCGAAAATAAAGCTGCAAATCCCTTCGTCAAAAACAGCAGACCTACAAGCTCACAACTTGTTGCGTTGTGAGCTTGTAGGTCGTCTATTTCTGACTAATATCCACCCCCAGAATATGGATGCTGGGGTTCAAGTGGTTCATTGTTGACCAAAACCAAAATGTGGTGCTCTCCCTCCATTACAGCCCTGGTCACATCATCACATAACTAACTGTACATCACCTCTGTCAACATCAAGGTGTGAACATTTAGAACATCAAACCTGGAAGATATAACACGTTATAACACAGAGATACAAACATGGCAGGCTAATAACCAACCCTACTGAAGCTAATCAAATGCATAATGGCTGTGTTAGATTTAGCTGTGTCCAGAGCCATGGCTTTGCCAGTGTCCAAGCATTGGCAGTAGTCAACAGTGTTGTCAACGCACATTGACACCTATAATAACTCAAACACACTCATTATTAATTTGATTAGCTTCAGCCGTGTTGCTTACATCACAATGTACTTTAAGGTCAGCCTCATGAAGCCCTCCATGTTTATACTTGATCCCCCTTTAATGCTAATTGGTAAACAAAGCTCCATTATTTGAAGCAGCAAGTGAGTCAGTTCAATGTAAAGCCACATAGAAACAAAAGCCTACATGAAACCAACTGTGTAATTAGTTCCAATACTAAATATTTTATATTACGCATGTTGACTCCTAGCTATGTCCAATATAGTGAATTTGTTAGGCCAGTGATTTTCAAACTTTTGTTATTCGGCCATGGATACAGATCTGAAAAACGTATGTTGTTAAGATGTGTTGAAATTCTTTATTTAGGAATAACCCCTTGAGATGAACCATCTCGTTTTCAAGGAGCTCCACTATTTACAAAATACACTTTTTTCACATTTAGACAAGAAGTGTACAGACAATTCGATCAACATCAGACAAAACAAACAGAACAGTAAACAAAACAAAACAAAACAAAACAAAACATACACCAACTCAACAAACAGCCACAAAAGTACACATATAGCACATATATAATCATTTCGTTATAGATCTATTGTAGTGATGAATGAGCAAAACATGATGATTAGTTAAAACATGAACAGGTGGTCTCAAAGTGAGAGGACAGTGTGGTTTTAAACAGTTGAAAAGATGTTATTGAACGAATATAAACAGGTAGGTTGTTCCAATCTGAAGGAGCTTTGAACGTAAATGATTTTTTAGCAACTGATGTCGACACAGCCGGAACTTCAAAATAAATCTGTGAACAATGTCTTAGCTGATGTGTGGTAGTCAAACGTTCGAAATATTGTTTTAAGTACTGTGGATAATGAAAATGATAACATTTAAAAATGAACTGCAGCCAGTGCTGCTGTCTTCTTGATGTGGGAGATGGTATATTGAGAGTTTCATACAGGGTGCAGTGGTGGGTCATATATGGAGAATCAAGAGCAAATCTGCATAAACGGTTATAAACTGAGTTAAGTGGAAGAAGGTTTATTTTGGGAGCCGTTTGATAGACCACATCAGCATAATCAAGAATTGGAAGTATGAGTTGTTGAACAAGTATGTTACACAATATGTTACACAATATATGTATACACAAAATGTATAAGGTAGCAGTTCACAAAGTGTCACATTACGATGCATTGTGTACTTGATTGACTATTTTCAAATAGCCAAGGTATATACGTTAAAAGTGATGTTGACCTTATATTAACACATTTTCCTGGGGACCCCCTTTTACCAGGAACCCCTAGAATCATAGAGAAGCAGCTCATTAGAAATGGTTCATGAAGGAAGTGACAAACATGTGTTTGATTCACTTCATAGATTCACTTCATAGATAGAATGTGTTTGGTTCACTTCATAGATTCTCAGTGAATCATCACAGTCTGAGCAAAGACTCTCTGTAAGGCACAGCAGTGGTGACCCGGACGTCTTCGCTCAGGGCCTCGCATTTCTCCCAGTCTGCTCTGATGGAATGTTCTATGGTCATGACTCATCAGGAACCACAAAATGGCCGCCACTGCTGCCCTGTTGTTCTGATTGAATCTGAACAGCTTTCTATTGGTAGAATACAACCTGCAGGTTAAAGAGGAGTTTTCTTCTATTGATACAGATGTGCCATTTCAAAACTTCACTCATCCTGCCATTGACAAGACATTAGATTTTCAGGGGATTTGCAGAACATTGAGCTTGTAGTTCAGCTATGTTTGCTATTTGTATGACCTTTTCTGAATTAAAAGTTTAAATCTGTACGTATAAAGGTGAATTCTGCTTTTGAATGGAAATGGAGGGGTTACTTGACATTTTCGAATTTCTGCCAAAATAGGTTCCATTCTCCATAAAAGATTGAAAGGCAAAACAGGGAAAGAGCGAAAAGTGCACTAAATACTCAAGAGTTGAAACGGCACATCTGTATTTAATGTACTGTAAATAGGCAGCTAAGCTTCTAAGTCTTAAATGGTTTAGCTGATTTACAAGCACTGTCTTTGAGGATCTATTAATGATTTATTGTCACAGGGTTGGATTTGCATGGGGGCGGGGGGTGGGAGGTGAGGCGGGGGTCCATGCCTCTGCTTGTGTTATCCCAATCGTCGAGGGTCAATGTGTAAATATATTAATTAAGTTGTTTAGAAAGTCCTTTCTCTCTCTTATTATGATACTGATCTTTCTTTTTGATGTAGAATCGTGTCATTTGATCACAAAACATTGTCGCTGTACGTTTATTCCAGTGACAGAAACTGGACGTCTGTTAAACCCCTAAAAAACATAGCATGTTCAACATTCTGTACTTGTAGGATTCAATCACACTGTTTAATGTTGAAGTACATGATGAGAGAGAAGGTATTATTTACTATCATCAGTGTGCAGTCTAGGGTTGATGGGCAATATGACTTCAAAGCAATAACATCATTGCAAACATTTGCCTCAATTAAGTTTAATGAATGATCTTAAATAAAGATTGTAAAAATAACAGATCTACAAGCCCACAACGTGTCACAATGTGACGTGTTGTGAGCTTGTAGATCTGCTATTTTCACTACTTTGTACGCCACTATTGTACAATGAACATACAGGGTATAAGTGGTTAATCAGACTAATCAATGTGGTTGATTAAAACAAATAATCTATTAGAAGTTTTGTTGATTTGCCAAAAAAAAAAAAAAAAAAAAAACCTAACTGTTTTCCCATTATTCAATTAACATTCAAGGCAAGATTAAGTTGGTTATTGGTTCTAAATATCGGTTTTGAAATATCCTCGTCAATTGCCCATCCCTAGTAACTGCAACTTTAAGCTTGTTGGGCTGAAGCTCCTCTTCTCTGTTCACATTTATAACAAAACCAAGCTTTGTTATGAGTAATAATCCATGTTCTATTTCTGTATTGTTTTTACATGATCTGTGAGCTCAGTTAAAGCTGCAATCCATACGTTTCATGTTCCTGCTCAGGATTCAAACCTGGGTCAGAGAGGCAATTCCCGCTTGACCAAAGGGGGAGAGGCAGTGTTAATGAGCTTCAGGCAGTACTATTCTGTCCTACCAGACACCAGGGTGTAAATGTCTCAATGGAAGAGTATGGAGAACCACCTCCAATAAGGTGATGCCTGATCTGTTATATTGAATTAACATAATCAGAACAAATTGGTTAAGACAAAAATAAAAGTTTATTAATTAAAACGAGTTATGGATTACAGCTTCTGAAGCAAATTGTATATTATATATTTTCTTATCTGATGAACCTGTTGATCAGAGCATATTGTATTTTTATATTATATTGCATCGTATATTGTTGCTATGGGGTGGAAACCTTGTCCAAAACGACTCCTTTTTTATTTTTAAATGTATAGTGAAATATCAGATGTACATGCAAGCTCACAACGTGTCAATACTTTTGTGGAACACATGAAGTGATGCATTACGGTAATAAGGTGACACAAGGTTTCTGCCCGACAACAACAATGTGTGCTGTTGCTGTCATGTGACTTTATTTTTTTTTTTGCTGATGTTCTGATGTGAACTGGTGTTTCCAGTTGTCACTGAGTCCTGTGTCAGTGGTTCTCAACCTTTTCTGGCTCAGGGCCCACTTGAAAATCTAAAAAAAAAAACCATCCACGGCCCACCCATGTGACCACTTGAGATCTAATCACGGCTGCCGTGATTAGATCGATTTATCGATCTGATGGGTAATCGATGCAGGACAGGATCAGTGGATCAGTCATATCTTCAGAGAGAGCCTCTGTCGTTGACAGCAGTTCCATATCTGCTCTGGCTTTGTACCATCTTACTCTGTACAGTAAATATGACTGAAGTTCCATCAGCTCTGGCTTTGTACCATCTTAATCTCTACAATAAATGCTTTTGCTTTTACTTTGACTGCTTGACTGAGTCTCTGTGTGGGAGGAAGGAAGCCACAGAGGTGCTGGTAACGTAGCATTGTTGTTACACACACCATGCAAATGCTTAAAGGTAGGGTAAGTGATTTAATTCAAGTCACATAATAACAAAATGTGTCTATGTTCTGACTTCAGCCTTATCCACTGTGAGGAGAAACAAGCAGTTTCAGTTTTGGTGGAGGAGACAGGTTTTCCTCCAATCAGGATAGAGTGGGGCCTTCTTCCAATCATGGTCGAGTGGGGGGTGGGCCTTATGCACACCAAGGCCTGCCCCCACTTGATCATGATTGGAGGAAGGCCCCCGCCTGTCAACTATATGAACACTGAAACTGTATAAACCATTTACACTGGCAGCCAAATCCAGCCTGAATCAGATCTGTGCCACATCCAGATTGGAAGCTGATTGGTTTAAATGGTCACATGTTCACATGGAACAAATCAGATTCCAATCTGGATGTGACACAGATCTGATTCAGGCTGGATTTGGTTGCCAGTGTAAATGAGGCCTAACCCTGCCTTTAAATTGCCTCCATACTCTAACCTTTTCTAGATTTCTCCTTAAAAGTTTTTTTTATTAGTTTGTAATGATAATACTTAGTTTGTAATAAGACAAGTGTTAAAACAATATTGATTTCTATAGTTATAGTGATTTTTAACTGGTGGGTGGGGGCATTCTGGTAATTGGTAAAACTTTTTTCACATCAGTCTGTTATGTTGTACCAGGGAACCCAATCTGAAAAGATGTTGTACCAGGGACCCCCATCTGAAATGATTTTGTACCAGGGACCCCACTTAAAATATGTGTTGGTACCAGGGACCCCCATCTGAAAATATGTGCTACCCTGATGATAATCCAACATGTTTGATATTTATGCATCTGAAACAATGTCTTGTGGAATCACAAGCATTGTCTAGAGCAGTGGTTCTCAAACCTTTTTCATGTCAAAGACCCCCAAATGTATTTGAATCCCATCTGAGAATAGTTTCTGTTAGAAAACCCCACAAAAGATTAGCTTGTTAAAAAAAGCTGTCTTGTTTCGTTTTTTAAAGGTGATACACCATGCATTTAAAAAGTATTTATGTCATATTGTTTATGTCCCAAAAACGTTTTTCAAAAGGTTTGAGGCTAAATTACCACTCCTGAATAGAGAGCCTCTCATTTTTGAATGGCTCTCAGAGCATTTTCAGCTGCAGTACCACCTTTGGCCTGAACTGCGCCACCCCCCCAAAATCGTTTAAAAAAAAAAACGTTTTGAGAACCCGTGGGATGCTTTTAACCTCCACCTTCCCAAAACCAGAGAAAGACACAACGGTCTGAAATGGGACTTTTTGAGGATAGAAGGTGCTAGTGGGACCCCAAAAAAAGGTTTTAAAATAGGAAAAGTGAATTCTCATGGTGTATCACGTTTAATAAAGTACATCCAAAATTGGACCCCCTGGAACCCCCTCACGGACGCCTGAGAACCACTGGTATACAGTTGTGTTGCAGCTGGCTCTGTGACAGACTTTAGACATGTGACCACAAAGAAGAAGAAAGAAACACTGTTGTACTTGTGTGTAGCGTAGAATAGCTGAGATGCAGGAAATGTGTGGGTGGGCACAACAATCTCATATCCTGGACTGGTTTATGTGCACTATCATAAAACAGGTGCAAAAATAATTTGGTTAAAAAGCAACAAAAATAATAATAATGATAATAATATAGTTTACCCACCGGATGCCAGTGGAGCGTCCTTGGTCTAATGATGACAAACTGGGGGTCCTTGGTCTAATGCTGACAAACTGGGGGTCCTTGGTCTAATGCTGACAAACTGGGGGTCCTTGGTCTAATGCTGACAAAGTGGGGGTCCTTGGTATAATGATGACAAACTGGGGGTCCTTGGTCTAATGATGACAAACTGGGGGTCCTTGGTCTAATGCTGACAAACTGGGGGTCCTTGGTCTAATGATGACAAACTGGGGGTCCTTGGTATAATGATGACAAACTGGGGGTCCTTGGTCTAATGATGACAAACTGGGGGTCCTTGGTCTAATGATGACAAACTGGGGGTCCTTGGTCTAATGATGACAAACTGGGGGTCCTTGGTCTAATGATGACAAACTGGGGGTCCTTGAAATAAAAAGAGACATTTTAGAACCACTGAGTTTAGGATGTTTTATATGACCTTATATCTATAGTTGACCTCTGACCTTTGTGCTGGAACCTAGTGTAGAAATAAACAATGATGGATAAAAGCAGGATGCAGAAGGTAACAGTAATACTACACACACACACACACACACACACACACACACACACACACACACACACACACACACACACACACACACACACACACACACAGGGTTGTTAAGTAACGGATTACATGTAACGGGATTACGTAATCAGATTACAAAAACAGGTAACTTGTAAAGTCTCAGGATACATTTTAAAATGTGTAATCTGGATTACAGTAACGGATCTGAGTGATGGGGGTTACATGCTGGATTACATTCTCCCCTTGCCCTCATCAATTTTACAAATAAGTTATAACACCAAACAATAAAATAATCAAGTCGAATCAGCGTAAAGTACTGCCACTTCGCTTAAGTAAGATTCTGTTGTCCTTTTCCTAGTATACGCTCAATATTCTTGTCTAGTTATCAATGGTAAAACTTGTTTTATTTAAAGAGAGTTTTACTAAAAAGTAATCCAAAAGTAACTGAAAGTAACTAGTAGTTACTTTTTACATTGTGATAATCAGATTACGTTACTGACTACATTTTCTTTCCAAGTAACTTGTAACTGTAGGGGATTCCTTTTTAAAAGTAACCCTAACAACACACACACACACACACACACACACACACACACACACACACACACACACACACACACACACACACACACACACACACACACACACATTCACACACCCACTCCTTGAGGGTGTTCCAAGGGGGTCTCCAGATAAAATGGTGAACATAGCATCAAAATCTTTTTAACTACAATATAAAACCTATTGTAGATGCATTGGCTTTTTTGAAAATCGCTCACAACGTGCTTACTGTACAATGTGATGCGTTGTGAGCTTGAAGATCTGCTATTTTAAAACTTATCTAGAAACAAATGAGAACATTTGGAATATGTTTGAAAGATTGCAACAAGACAAATCTTGTATTTGTGTGGTCCATAGCCAAACACATATTAACATGGGGTCCTAACGCCCTGGATTCAAACTCGGATCTCCTGCGTAGAAGTTACCATCAGGCCAAAGGGATATCCCTGTTGACCAGGGGGAGACTTCTGAGGCCATCAGGCTGAGGCAGTGAGCCTCTCTGCTACACTTTCACCTTATACTGTACATCCTATTGGTGAAACTATCCCCTGTCAGGTGAAAAGAAACAGCTTGCTCCCTCCTCATGCACTGAAGGCAGAATGAGCTCAGTCCGGGGCTCTCCCAGGGTTGGCAGAGGGAGAGCAGAGCCCAGGATTACAGTTTAGCCAATTGGCACTGGGTGAAAAATGTAAAAGAGAACAACACAGATCTTGTATTTTGGTCCCTGGGGGTCCACAGTAGCCAAAAATCTCAACATCTATTTCACCTCCATGGCCAAAAATCTGGTCAATAAACTGCCCGCTCCATCTGGGCTGTTTGGTGTTAGGCACATCTTGAAATTCTACAAGAACCTTGGGGTATGCAAAGACAATTTTAAACTTACCACGGTGACAACTGATGAAGTGTTTAAAAAACTTCGCACCCTACCTCAATTCAAGGCCGCTGGCCATGATAAAATCGCCCCCAAATTTCTCATAGACTCAGCTGCCACCATTGCCCCAATCATTACCCATATTATTAATCTATCTATCAAGCAGGGTTATGTCCCCCAGGACTTCAAATTAGCTAAGGTAACCCCCTGCACAAAAAAGGCAGTAAACTTGACCCAGGCAACTACAGGCCAATCTCAATCCTTAGTTCCATCTCTAAGGTAATGGAAAAAATTGTCTATGAACAGGTGGCTAAATATCTTGAAGAGAATAAACTGATCTACGAGTTCCAGTCTGGCTTCAGAGAGTCCCATTCCACAGATACATGCCTCATCTATTTGAATGATTACATCAAACGTGAAATTCACGATGGCAAATATTGCGGCATGGTCATGCTGGACCTCCAGAAGGCATTTGACACCGTCGATCATTCTATTCTGATAGAAAAACTCAAAGCTATTGGTCTTGATAGCACAGCAGTGAGATGGATGCACTCTTACTTGGTGGGGAGGAAACAGATGGTGGAAGTCAACGGAACCCTGTCCCCCCCCCTCCCAGTAAACTGTGGAGTACCTCAAGGGAGTATACTAGGACCACTGTTGTTCTTAATATACGTAAACGACATGTCATCTGCTTGTGACTACTTCTTAAAGGTCAAGGATGTTCACGACCACAACACCAGAGGCAGCTCCACGAATCATCAACGTAGATTTAACACTAAACAAGGCTCTAACTCGTTCTCCTGCTACACCATCAACATGTGGAACGCCCTTCCTCAAGCCCTAAAGGAGAGCAAATCCCTAGCCTCCTTCAAAATTGGTATGAAAAGTCACCTTCAGACAGCTGCTACCCGTGACTTGTAAATAGACTAAGCCCCCCCCCCCCCCCCCCCCCCCTTTTTTTATTATTCTTTTTTCTGCCTTTGTATTTGATGTTATGCTTTTGAAACTGATATTATCCTAGATAAAGTACTATGTTCTATCCGTCTGTCTTTCAATGTTATATGAGATACTTAAAGTGTGGTTCCTGTGGAAATAAGCCTCGGCTTTCTAGGATCTCCTTTTAGTTGACCTTGTACCAGTGATTTGTACTGTCATGAAACTGTACTTTTTTTCTATTGCAAACTTCTAATAAATTCTTCAATCAATCAAACAGCCAAATACATATAAATGGGGGGGGGGGGGGGGGGGGTTATTTGTATCACTATATTTGTGAAGACAATTAATACAGGATGTTTTATATGACGTGCATCTATAATTGACCTCAGGCATTTGTGCAGGAACATAATGTAGAAATAAACAAACAATGATGGATGAAAGCAGGATGCAGTAACTGTAATACTACACGTACGCACGCACGCACGCACGCACGCACGCACACACACACACACACACACACACACACACACACACACACACACACACACACACACACACACACACACACACGTAACAGTAGTAACTATAAATCAGGTATGAATCAGGTATATTGGAATGTAAACAAGGTTCTTCAATGATGGTGTAAATGTACAGGGTGAGTTAGAATGTGACACACACATGCACACGCACGTAGCCTATGCGTACACACACACACACACACACACACACACACACACACACACACACAGTTCTCACACCTTTTCATGTTAAAGACCCCCAAAAATGATATGTATTTTACCCCCAATCGGAATGTAGTTTGTGACAGGGACCCTCACCACTGGTATAGAGTCGTATCGCAGCTGGCTCTGTGACAGACTTTAGACATGTGACCACAAACAACAAAAGAAAAGAAGAAAAAAAGTGTGTGTAGCGTGATGCAGGAAATGCAGTGCGTAGCATTGCTCAGATGCAGGAAATGCGGGGGCACAATAATCTTATATCCTGTACTGTTTGATGTGCAATCGTTTTAAAGTGTTTTAGGGTGTACATGTTTAAGATATAGAAGAGAGTATAATCTGTTGGGCTCACAATGTTCCAGTTTCTTAAAGTCTTAAAACTATTGGGTTCTGTGGAGTCTATAGAACAAAATTGTTTCAACATTTTACGATGTTCCAGACACCACTGATTACATGTTCGGAGGAGTGAGATTTGCATGCATTTATTATGTACATGTTTTCATCATAGTCTTATAGACACCTCTGACTTATTTAGGGTTAAAGGAGGGGGAGCAGGAATCTTTCTTTATCTAAATAATGACCAGTGGTGAAAGTGAGCCGGAACGGCCGGAACCCCCGTTCCGTTAAAACATTCGGGGCCGGAACGGAGTTCCGTTAAGAAGAGGAGAAGCCAGCTGTCAAAATCCCATGTTAAATAACCAGCACGTCCAGGAAGAAAACAATAGCCTATACTAAAGTCAGATTAACATACAGTACACAAGTGTTACTAGTTATATTTTCTGATAAAGTGCTTCTAAATTATTCCCGTGGGTTTGTGTAGGTCAGTGTGATCCAGTCTGTTTGCGTTTCAGTGTTTGTTTGACACGGAGCGAGTGGGTGGGACGTTCGCGAACGAATCGAGTCTTTTGAACGGCTCTTTGAAATGAACGATAGGATTCGGTTCACAGGGAGCCGTTCCTTTCTAATGAACAGTGGTGGGGAAATCACTCAATTCCTTTAGAAATATCAATACTGCAATCAAGTAGAAGTTTGGAATGTTAATGTACTTGAGTAGTAGAAGTATCAAAATGTAGGCCTACGTCTTTTGAACGGCTCTTTGAAAGGAACGGATCCCAGAGATCCGGCTCACTTCAAAGAGCCATAAATCCCATCTCTAGGAGGAATCGTGTCTGTGCCTGCATGTGGCCATAAATGCAGAATAGACCAAAATGATTCAATTCTGCATCTGGAAATGGGAGATGTAGTGGAGTAGAATTAAAAGTATTGGAAATACTCCAGTAAAGTAGGCTAGGCTATACTTAAAACCTGTACTTAAATACAGTACTTTAGTAAATGTAGGTCTACTTAGTTACTTTAGATAACTGGTTATAATGATATTAATAATAATATATATAATAATATAATAAATATAATAATATATATATATATATATATATATATATATATATATATATATATATATATATATATATATATATATATATATATATATGCTTACTCTTCTGTATGGAACAATGAACAATATGAAGAGGCTTATTATAGAAGGGCAGCAGGTGGGCCTCCCAAAATGCAGTTTTCTATGCATTTCAGGGGTTTTGGGGGATTAGAGCCTCCCAATTTTTTCAATTTCAAACCACTTTCACCACTGATAATGACACATATCTCTCAAAGATCCCCTAAGGATGTCCAAATAAATTTAAAATAAATAAATACACAAAAGACATATAGGCACATTTGAAGTTGTAATCAGTGTCTCCCTCTACACCCTGTACTTCCTTCTGCTTCCCTCGACTTCGGGACCACGCCTCTTTGTTCCGTCACAGCGGCGGCTCGTTTCAGTCAGTGAGACAGGCAGACAGACAGACAGGCAAACAGACAGACAGTCACCCCCTCCCCTCTGCCTGTTTCTGCAGGACTCTCCACTCAGTCTGCACTGAGAGAGTGAACGATTAGTGAAATAATTGTTTGATGTTCTGATTGTGTATACTTTAGCCTACTTCAGTAGTAGCAGAGACACATTGCAGACTGATTGATTGCGTGACTGTTTGTGTTCGCGGCTCGCCGATGTCCGCATCACCGCATGTGTAAAGTAACTAAGTATATTTACTCAAGTACTGTCTGTACTCAAGTAGGCTACAATGTTCAGGTATTTGTACTTGGGTAGTTCCAATACTTTCACTTCTACTACACGACATCTATCTCTGAGGCAAATACTGTAGTTACACGATTAAAATAATTTGAAAGCTTTAGTTACAACAGAAATACATTATAATATTATAAAACATACATCAACTACCTATTTTATACCTTGGCTGTTTGAAACTAGCCGATCTACAAGCTCACGCTCGGCCACTGCGCGTCGCGTCTTAGGTAGTCTCGCGTGGCCAGACTGTTGCCTCCGCGATTTGGTCAAATGCTCCCAGCATACAGTCTGGCAGACGGAAATAGAAACGATGAGTGCGAGATGAAGCGGAAGTGAAGCCCCCACGTCACTTCCGCTTCAGTCTCACATCACACCTATTTATCATTATATAAATAAAAATCATATAAGCATGTTTAGCTTGCTGCTTAGCAGAAATTACATTTTAAAATATATTGTTTTGAACGTTAATGCCCGTTTTCGATACTCGCCGTTCGGGAGCTGCTGTTCCAGACTCTATATAGCATTCAGAGATTGTGGAATAGTTGTCTGGCTACGCGAGACTACGTCTTAGGCGACTGTCCATGCAAGAATGATATGAGAGTACTTTTACTTAAGTAAAATATGAGTATCTTTTCCACCATTGCGTGCTCGCACGGCCTACGGCTCCGTCACTCGCGTTTGTGAAGGACCTTATAAATTATAATAACTACTTTAGCCCTATTTTATACCTTAGCTGTTTGAAACTAGTCGTATAGATTGGCCACTGTGCGTCGCGTCCTAGGCGACTGCATGCGTGCGAGAATGATATGAGAGTACTTTTACTTAAGTAAATATCTTTTCCACCATTGCGAGCTCGCACGGCCTACGGCTCCGTCACTCGTGTTTGTGAAGGATAACTAATTCCAGTGGAATACATTTGTGTACCTTCTTTTGGGTGAGTTAATCCAACATGTCGTGTCATTGTTTGGTCCAGATGTAGAGTAGAGAACACATGAATGGAGAGGCAGGGGGGAAAACGGGAGGAGAGAGAGAGAAAAAAAGAAAAGAAAAAAAAACATCCAGTCAAACACTGAGGCAACTCCAGCACTTGGCCGAAACGAGCGCCCATCTCGGCTTGGTGTTTCTCAGTGCCTCGCTAGAGAACCGGGTCGCGAAGACACGCCCCCCAGGCTAGTAAAATAGGCGCATGCTACACTATATAATGGATACGGAAAAAACGGCTTATTGATTCTTTATAAAAAATTGCAAGTGTATAGCATTCAAGTTGTTGTTCATGTCAATTAAGAAAGTTAAGAGTTCACTTTATTAGAAAGAGTGTAAAATACTGTAATTTCCAAGACATTTTTCACATTCTTTTCAATGGGATCACGTGATGTTGCTCTGCTTCCATACGTCATGCTTTTGCTCGGCCATTCCCGAGCTCGTGGAGGAGGAGTTTTGAAAAAGTAGGACATTGGAATCTCCGTCTGAATACAACTCTGAAAACAGGCAAGAGAACTATATGGTTGCATTGGCAAATATTTTCACAACAACCTAACAATTAAATTGGGACAAAGTAGATGTTATTCTGCTACCCTGTCTTTAAATATAAATGCAGCTCAACAATGTTTCCTGTCCCCTCTCTCTTGTGGTCAGATATTCAGAGCGCTGAGCCTCTTGTTAGTTTCACACCTTGCTCCTCCCTGCCAGTAAGAACACTAGTGGCGTTTCCATAAACTTAAGCGCATTAGGGAAGCGTATTATCAGAAATGCGCATTTAGACTAAGTGAATTTAGCCCGTTTCCATTTGCGGGTGTCATTCGAATAAGGGTAGTAGTTCGTTTGGAAAACCAATAGGTGGCGCACCTTTTCAGTCCTACGACATTCTATAACTGCAGAAGAAGAGCGACAGCGACACAATAATGAATACAAAATGTCACGGGGCTGTTCTGAGAGCTTCGCCTTGCAACACACGCACGCACACGCACACAAACACATTAACGTATTATCCACACAACATCGCATTGCTTCGCGCAATGGAGGAAAAAACGCTTCAATAAGGAATTTGTGTCCCATTTTGACGATGAGTTCACTTTTACACGTTTCCATCCATGCCTCTGTTACTCTCTCTGACTTTTATACCCTCTCTCTCCGTCTCCGCTGCTAAACTGGTCTGCGTGCTGTCTGCTTCTCATGCCATGGTGCCTGATTTATGATTAGTCGTATGACTGTGTGGCGCACGGAACAGTAGATTTCCAAGATCAAACTGTGTCCCTCCACGCTACGTTGTAGGGTTTGTAGATCAGGCAGTGGGCGTGTACTTGCAAGAGCAACATATAGCGAGTCAGTCCGTCACCCGTGCGCTGTTCCCATGCTGGTAGTGACTATCTCTATTTTTCTACAGTCTATGGACTATCTGGATATATTTCTGCTGATATAAAACAAACCTGTATGAAAAGTGTGTGCGTGGGTGGCTGCGTGCGCGCGCCTGTACATGTGTGTGAGTGAGAGAGAGAGAGGGAGGGAGGGAGAGATGGAGAGGGAGAAAGAGAGAGAGAGAGATCTGTCGATCAGCAGCTGTCTTTCTCTGACGAACGCTGTACAATGGACGTTAATTAAGCGGCGGGGGAAAGTGTTATATAGGAGGACGATATGGACCAGAACGTCATACTTTATTCGAATGTATTGTCTGACCCGTTTCCATTCACTTTTGCGCATTTAGTTTATCCGATTAAGCCTCAAAATCCTCCTCCTCCAAGCGTATAATCTTTTTTGCGGATAATGAAAGTTTATTCGCAAATTGAAGTGTTTCCATAAAAACATTTAGCGAATCAGCCGTTAATGCGCAAAAAGTAGTTTTATGGAAACGCCACTAGTGTGAAGATACAGAGAAAATACACACATGAAAACATGGCAATAGTAAAACTGTACCAGCCATGCACCAGATGATTTAGCTATTGTTTTGGCCTGTGGTTCTTCAAAGTCCTTGAGGGGGTTCCTAGGGGTCCTAATGATGACAAACTGGGGGTCCTTGGTCTAATGATGACAAACTGGGGGTCCTTGGTCTAATGCATGACAAACTGGGGATCCTTGGTCTAATGATGACAAACTGGGGGTCCTTGGTCTAATGCATGACAATCTGGGGGTCCTTGGTCTAATGCATGACAAACTGGGGGTCCTTAGTCTAATGCATGACAAACTGGGGTTCCTTGGTCTAATGATGACAAACTGGGTGTCCTTGGTCTAATAATGCATGACAAACTGGGGGTCCTTGAAATAAAAAATATCTTTTAGAACCACTGAGTTGAGGATGTTTTATCCACAAGTTTCCAACATCCCATTGTGCATTGTGCATAAGGTGTGCAGCAGTTTCCGATGTCGCATCCGAGAGTGAGCCGAGACGTGAGCTTGTATGTCTGCTATGTTCTCCGGAAGTGTCCCACAAATAATTCTACAGTAAACTATCGCAGAAACAGGTGGATATGACCTTCTATCTATAGTTGACCTCTGTCCTTTGTGCTGGAACATAATGCAGTAACAGTAATACTACACACACACACACACACACACACACACACACACACACACACACACACACACACACACACACACACACACACACACACACACACACACACACACACACACACACACACACACACTATTTCTATGAATCCACCAGTAGGCTACAGAGTAAAACCACAACACTCATCACCACAAACACAAATCCTGTTTTGTCATCTTGCTTGAATGACATCAGTGGTTCTGAAACATTTTCATGTCAAGGACCCCCAAATGAATTTGTATTTGGCCCATGGACCCCCATCTGAAAATATGTTGTACCAGGGACCCCCATCTGAAAGGATCTTGTACCAGGGACCCCCATCTGAAAAGATGTGGTACCAGGGACCCCCATCTGAAAAGATGTTGTACCGGGGACCCCCATCTGAAATGATGTTGTACCAGGGACCCCCATCTGAAAAGATGTTGTACCAGGGACCCCCATCTGAAAGGATGTGCCAGTCTGATGATAATAAAACATGTTTGATATTTATGCATCTGAAACAATGTCTGGTGAAATCACAAGCATTGTCTAGAGCAGTGCTTCTCAAGCTTTTTCATGACACCCAAAATGATATGTATTTGACCCCCATCTGAAAATAGTTTGTGCCAGGGACCCCCATACAAGATTTGTGTTGTTACAATAAGATGTTTTGTTTATTTATTTGTATTTGTTTATAAATATAGCACATCCACAAGGGGACCCCCTGGAACCACTTCAAGGACCCCTGGGGGTCCCCAGACCCAACTTTGAGTACCACTGGTATAGAGTTGTGTCGCTTCGTGACAGTGTCACCACAAAGAAGAAGAAAAAAACCCTGTGTGTCGCAGAGATGCAGGAAATGCGTGTGTGGGCACAACAATCTTATATCCTGTACCGTTTGATGTGCAATCACTTTATAATGTTGTAATGTGTGCATGTTTAAGATAGAGATACATTATCCTCATGTGTGTTGAATCCTGATTTTATTTTTGTATTTTTATTTTTATTTAATTTTTTTGAGTCCAGAGAATCCAATGGTTTAAAGATTTTCAGATTTTCTGAGCAGTGCCATGGCATTGGTCCGACACCTCATTGTTCCTAAAGCCCATTAGTCTGAATCTGGTGATGTTAACCTGGTGAAAAATACTATGCCTAAACCTAACCCAAACCCTAACCCTAGTAAAACTATGCCTAAACCTAACCCTAAAATCCTAACCCTAACTAAATTCAGACTAATGAGCTTTCGGACTTAAGGGCAGTCCCCAGTGGAGCATCAGGAGAGGCTGGGTAGGAGGCCTCCTACGGTATCGGCCATCACATCACACACCCAGACCTTTATTTTGTTAGGACTTGATTATCATCATCCATAACAGCCATGCATTCACATACAACACTTCAAAATGCACGCATGCACACACGCACGCATGCACACACGCATGCATGCACACACGCATGCATGCACACATGCACGCTCAACCGCATGCACACACGCCTATCATAGCTGTCACAGCATTCTACTTGCCTTTTTTTCTTTTTTTGTGAGGCATTCCAGGCAAACGTCAAATATTGATCTCTTTAATCTTCTTAGATATCTTATAAATCTAATAAATGTGTTAAAATGTAAATTGTACTAGTTATACATTGTGGGCTTGTATCAGCTGTTATGTGTTTGAATGGGACTCCTGGGCTACAATAGCCTGTGATTTGAGTGATTAAAAGCAGGATGCAGTAGGTAACAGTAATACTACACACACACACACACACACACACACACACACACACACACACACACACACACACACACACACACACACACACACACAGGGCACACAAAGGGGGCTCAGTTTAACCTCAATATAAAACGTAGATACACCACAATGTGATGCGTTGTGCACTTGTAGATCTGCTAATTTCAAAACATCCTGGAGGGGAAATATTAATATGTTTGACATATTTATTATTGTCACATCATAGGTTCCAGAAGTAAAGAAGTGGGTGAAATTAGTTTTCCTGCATAGTTCCCATCATATTGGATGGGGGTCCACAGCCAAATACATACTTTTGGGTGGGACTCCTGGGTCACAGTGGCCTGTGATTGGTGTGAGCTAGACCAGTATTCAGATAATAGACAAGCCAGAGGACCAATCATGTTTCGCTGCTCGACCGGTGCTGGCCTCTCCAGTCTCCACTTAGTGGTTGGCCAGCCCCAAAAGATCCATAACTATCATAAACAGGAGCAAAAATAATTTGGTTTACCAAAAAATCACGGACCCACTGGCACACTAGTATAGGCCAGATGCCCAGTCCACCCCTGCCCATGGACCTACTATTATTTCCAGCTCTAAATGTGGGCCCCAGGTTTGGAGCTTGGTCCTGGGGACCTCCAGGAGGCCAGCCTCACTGGACCTGAGGGAACGAGTCGGGACATGTGGCTTGTGGAGGTCGGAGAGGTAAGGGGGGGCCAGGTTGAAGGTGGTGAGGAGTATTTCAATGTGAATTAAGCAATATTACAAGAGAGGGTGTGCATTAACGCGGTTATCCTGCACGACAGCCTTTTCGCAGGAACGAGCCGACAGGCGAGTTCCGTAGGAAGGGCTGGAGTGCAGGATAACCGCGTTAATGCAGACCCTCGAGTCTAATATTGCGATTATAAAACTGTTGCCCTTAAAAAAAACTCGTCAACTTTATTTCATTGTAATTAAGATATTCGATAGGAATTTGTAATTTTTTAATGCCACATTTAGCTACTGTGTCCCTGAACGTCACATGAAAACCGCTAGCCTAGCCGCCTAGCATAGGGTGGGGAGAGAGGAGCACTTGCTGTCTTTTGTGACCAACGCAGCTGTTTTTTTTTACTTGATGAGAGACAGTGCAGTAGTGCTCGTTATATCCACGGTTGGAGAGCCTGTTTTCCATAGAGAGCCAGACTACCTGTTGTATAATTTGTTGTTTGACAGGCAGCCAGTGGAGGTCATGTAGGACAGGTGTGTTATGGTCTCTGGAGCGGGTGCTGGGGAGCAAGCGAGTTTATTGGGTGTTTTGGAGGTGATGCCATGAAGTAGGCTGTTGCAGTCATCCAAACGGGATGAGATGATGGCGTGGATAAGGCAGCAGAGGAAGTCAGGGAGGGCCGGAGACGGGCGATGTTTTGGAGGTGGAAAAATGCTATTTTGGTGATATTTTTTACGTGGGGGGAGGAATGACAGGGTGGGGTCGAAGATGACTCTCAGGTTGCGGATGTGGGGGGAGGTTTTGACAGAGGTGCCATCGATGTTGAGAGAAAAGTCCTGGGTGGAGCGGAAGGGGGAGTGGGGCCGATGAGTTCTGATTTCTGATTTATTGCAGTTGAGTATTTGTCAGAAAGTTCTTTTGCATCCAAGTTTTTATGTCTGTGAGGCAGTGGAGTGGGTGGAGTGGGTGGAGTGGGTGGCTGTGGTGATGGTCTTGGTGGAGAATGAGAAGTGTGCGTAACCAAGCTTGAATCAGGAAACAACGTCTGCTGGAGTCACAAGCAATTGTTTAGTAAACCACATGGCAGCTGCAGCACCCTGAGAGACTTTAGACATGTGACCACAAAGAAGAAGAAAAAAACCCTGTTGTACGATTGCGTAGCATAGCTGAGGTGCACAATAATCTTATGTCCTGTACCAATTGACGTACAATCATTTTTTAATGTTATATTGTGTGTATGTTTAATATTAAAGAGAAGAGATTTTCACAATGCAATCTGATTTGAAAATCTGTTGTTGGGCTCACGATTCGCTTTCTAAATATATAAAAAATGCAGGGTTCTCTAGACCAGTGGTTCTCAACCTGTGGGTCGGGACCCCCAGAAGGGTCCCCAAATTATTTTGGGGGGTCCCCAGATGTTTAGCTCACTCAACAGTAAAGAGATCAACACACAGTATAAGTGTATACAGGGTATTCGCACATTTTTAAAGAGACAATTTAAGGACTTTAAATACCTTTTTAGTACCTCTGGTCAAACATCAGTAGAATTGTAAAATATTCGAGACAGAAAATGTGAAAATAGCAGATCTACGCCACTGATACATGTTTGTGAAATTCACTGCATATAATATTTACATATTGTTTTGTTTCAACGTAGTCTTATAGACATCTATGGCTTCTTTAAATCGAAAAGTAGGTACAACAATGTTTCTAGCCACCTCACTCTTGTGGTCAGACATTCAGAGCGTTGCTCGTCTCTTGTTAGTTTCATACCTTGCATCTTCCTGCCAGTATGAGACAACAGAGAAACCACATGGGCATACGTGTTTATGCTGTCCTCAATAAATAGCAGAGACAGAACGTCTTGTTCAGTCTAGACTACAGTCTGGATAACAGCACTTATAGGTGGCACATCTAAATGAGTGAAAGGCTATTAGGCTCCACTGCCATTATAAATCTCAAGCCCAACGATTAGGTGAAATATTTGACCCAGCCTAGGACAGACCCGGCCGTCGGACAGAAATCTTGAGCTCTAGTTGACAGGTAAAGCCCAACAGCAGTATGGACTAAGGGCCACATCTGACACATTTCGAACCATACAACCAATCAACACAAAGGTCTCAATCTTTCAGAAATCCACAACCAAGCCTGCAATAATCCTTTTCCACCGTAGATCATTCAGGCCTGACGGAAGCCAGGCAAATTGATGATCTTTGTGGTGTGATTGTTGAAAAAAAAAAAGCCTTCTTTATCCTGACCTGAATTTGTCTGGAAAAACTTCAACTATTGATACAAAAAAGTAAAAAAATTGTGTCACTCTTGTTATTCAGAGCGCTGCACGTCTCTTGTTAGTTTCATACCCCGCATCTTCCTGCCAGTATGAGACAATAGAGAAACCACAAGGGCATACGTGTTTATGTTGTCCTCAATAAATAGCTGGGACAGAAAGTCTTGTTCAGTCTAGACTGCAGTCTGGATAACAGCACCACAACCGTGCATCTGTCCTGCTAGCTGTCCAAACACAACCATGGAGACAGTATGGATACTGTTGTACTTGCTGTGGAGCTCAGGTACGGTAGGACTTTGTTTTATCCCTTTTAGACATGAGGCCCATTTTAAGACATAGCAGTGTGTAGGCAGTGTGCAGCTGAACACTCTTTCAACGGGACACATTCTCCTCTCTCCACCGTCATCACAATGCTACAGCATTCAGCTGAGCACAAAGTGCTGCTCTCTACAGAGAGAACAATCACACCACAAAGATCATCAATTCACCTGGCTTCCACCAGGACAAAGTCAGGCCTGAATTAGCCTATCTATGGTGGAAAAGGATTATTGCAGGCTTGGTTGTGGATTTGTGAAAGATTGAGACCTTTGTGTTGATTGGTTTTATGGTTAGACATGTGTCAGATGTGGTCCATACTGTTGGGCTTTACCTGTCAACTAGAGCTTAAGATTTCTGTCCGAGCCCGTCGGGGCCCTACGAGTCTGTCCTACGCCGGGTCAAATGTTTCACCTAATGGTTGGGATTGAGGCTGGGCTTGGGCAGTACATGTACGGTATTATGTCAGATTTATAATGGCAGTGGAGCCTAATAGACTTTAACTCATTTAGATGTGCCACCTATACATTGTTTTACATTTGAAACCAGATGCCACCTCTGTGTCTCATTTTTTAATAAGTGGACATAATAAGTGGACAATAATTTACCAGAAACACACAAAGAGCTAGCCCTGAATGACCATAACAGGAACCAAATGTCTACACTCTCAGAGTTAAGTGCAAATTAAACATAAACATTAAGAACCACTAGTTCTACTGCACTCCTAAAGTGCCATAGTGCCGTAGTAAATCATATTCTGAAGAAAAGCTGGATAATTGACATTCATTAATTGTGTATTATGATCAAAATATTAAGAACGTGGTGTGTAAAATAGAAAATACAAAGAAACGTCCAAGTCTTTGCCACAGACACGTGTCTGTACGGACATATTGATGAGCCCTGGTTTAATGATGTGACAACTGTAATCATACATCATGCTGTACGTCACAGAAAAGCTGTGAAAACAGTCGAATGGCAGGTTTGTTGTTACGTTGCTGCGCGTACACAGAGCTTGTGAGCTTGTAGATCCGCTGGGGTCATTTTCACAGTGGTATTAATAATGTGTGGTCAAATTGTTAAACACAGGTGCACAGAACTTCTGTCAATATCTTTATTTCATCCCCTCCCCCCTCTTTTTTTTAACTAATATGAGGCTTTTTGGACAAAAGTCATGATTTACTTGTGTTGTAAATGAAATTAAATGCTATGGTTCAAGTGGCTACTGTGAACACCAACCTGAATATATCCCTAGGAAGGTCTTTGACATGTTCTAGGCTTCTCTGTGTGTGTGTGTGTGTGTGTGTGTGTGTGTGTGTGTGTGTGTGTGTGTGTGTGTGTGTGTGTGTGTGTGTGTGTGTGTGTGTGTGTGCGTGCGTGTGCGTGTGTGTGTGTCCACGAGCTCTCAGCTTGCAGCTCAGGTATGGTGTAAATGTACAGGGTGAGTTAAAATGTATTTCAAGTGTGAGACTCCTAGTGAGACCCCCCTGGAACCCCCTGGGGGTCCCCAGACCCCCCTGGAACCCCCTCATGGACCCCAGACCCCACTTTGAACACCACTGTCTAGAGCCACGTTGCAGCTATAGCACCCTGACACACAGTCTAGACCATGTGACCACAAAGACGAAAAAGAAAGAAAAAAAAAATGTTGTACGGCCGCGTAGCGTAGTAGAGCTGAGCACTGGCGCCTATTCAATAGAGCCAAGGGGAGCAATGGCTCCCCCTATCTGCCAGTCGGGGGAGCCCGGCTCCCCCTCCCTCCTTTTATTTATTTACGATCATATAATCACAAAATGTGATTAAGAAGAAGAACGTCAGAAATTCGCCTTGTTTGACCCTTTGAAGCACCCATAGCATGGCTTCTAAACCAATCACAGCGAATGGGGGGCGGGAGGTATAGGTCTACTGGTTTCTCAACCAATCACAGTGACTGTCTGAACCTCTGTCTGACAGCGCGCTGCACAACAACAAACAACATGGCATGGCTTTACCTAAATGACAGAATGAAACAGTTGTTTCACAGTGGAATATGCTACCTGGGGTTAACTACAGACATCCATAGGACATGTGGATAGCTTTTACATTTACCATACGTGAACTAAACTTTTTGACGCTGTTCAAAGAAGCTGGATGAGATGACACGTTGTGTTGTGTGCCTCCAAGGAATAGCACTTTCTTCTGGGCACCTCAATATAAAATTGGATATGTTCTTGTCATTTTCTCAAGGTAAGACATGGCTTTATTTAACTAACTGTTCACTGTGGAGTTAGCCAGCCTGTGTGTGTGTGTGTGTGTGTGTGTGTGTGTGTGTGTGTGTGTGTGTGTGTGTGTGTGTGTGTGTGTATGTGTATGTGTGTGTGTGTGTGTGTGTGTGTGTGTGCGTGCGTGCGTGCGCGTGTGTGATGAGATGCTTGCTTGCTTGTAAATATTGGTAGCTGCTGGTTGCAGATCTTTGGTCATGGTTGTGGACTTGTGGTCAGTGTGGTTGTGTTGTGCGCACATTGTGTGTTGGCTTGTTGGGTGCCCCGCGGACCGTGGTGCGTGTCCGAGCAGTGCTCGACTCGGGACTCCGAGAGGGGGGGGTGTTTGGCTTTAACACAGAACACTTTAACAGAACGGGAACTTTTGGAATTTGAGTGGCTCAATCAGATGGAGGAGAAATTGGGACAACAATGAACAGAACTGACTGCCTGGAGTTAGCATAACATATCCAATGTGAAGCCCCAAAGACACCCGAAAATGACTTAAAGCTATACTGTGTAAGATGCCCAACTAGTGGTCATTAGCCCTATAGCAAACCGCGGTCGCGTCCGCGTCTTTCGGCCGTTTTTCGTACCTTCAGACCCCCGCGTCTGCCTCCACCTCACTGAGATCTATCTTTTGAGGGGTCCCTTGTTCCTGTGCGTTCAGTAATTCCAGAGATACGGACTCCTTCACCCTGCCTGGTAGGCGAAATTACCTAGAGAAGGGATGGTACAAACGGGCGACAACAAATATGGCTGCCATAGCGACCCCACTTCAAGATGCGCTGTGATTGGCCGGCAGTTGTATAACCCTCGCTGTGATTGGCCGGTAGTGTGATGACGCAATTTTGGCGCGAGATCCGGTCCCCGGCAAGGATCGCAGTTTACATATATAGAGAAGGCTTTACAGGCTGAAATTCACGGAGTGGGTGTTCTAAAACTTTAGCGATTTAACAGTTAGGACAATTTTAAGATTTGTTTTATAAAAAAAGTTACATGGTACAACTTTAATAAAGGAAACCCTTTTTAGTCGACTTTATACCCAAAAAATACCCATTTTAGACAACTTTATAACCGCAAATACCCGATTTTTCGCAGCGCCGCTTCGCGGATCAAAAAAAAAAAAAAAAAAAAAAGAATCCTGGATTTGTGCTCCCCCTAGTGGGGACAGAGTTAGGCGCCGGTGGATGAGATGCAGGAAATGTGTGCACAATAACCTTTTATCCTGTACCGTTTGATGTGCAATTGTTTTTTTTAAATGTGCGAAGGGCTGTCGCAACTAGGAATTTCTGGAGGCGATTAATCGACATACAAAATAATCGCGATTGACAAATATAATGTCTATTTTTCCCCCTTCATTGTACCTATACCACTATGATGGTAGGCTATGAGCTTTGATAATCCACATACTGTACTCCTTCATGAAGGAAAAGAGCAATTTAATTGCTTTTTGAACATCAAGAAAGACTAAATGCTAGTGGAAAAGAGATCGACCTGCAGTTGCGCTCGGGTGTTGCGCTCTGAAAATAGCAGATCTACAAGCTCAGAACGCGCCACGTTGACTGGCTAGACCAGCTGCGGTTGGACTGTCCGCTGCTGGTTTATTTCCCAGTTCGGCCTATTGTTGTGTGCGGTGGATCTATAGATTTGTTGTATAGAGTAACGAAGTCATGATGTGACTCGCTCATCCCCCGGTTCCAATGAAGTAATTCTCTATGGAGAATAACATTGAGTCATCTTAAAATCGTCTCATATAAGCATTGCGGTCCAAAAATAAACAAATGGTCTTTGCGATATTGTCGGCGAGGTGGCTCTGTGTGGTTTATGATAGTCAGTCACTCATATTTGATAAAGCCTGTTTCTAGCGAAAATGTAACTAATTCGGCGACAGTAACATTAGCGTTTTTTCACCATAAGTTGATTCTTCATATCCATATGAGTCAAACCGCTGAGATAATGTGTTTATAATTGGAACACAGTTCTTATATGACGCGATATGAAAAAGGTCTATGGGAATTCAGAATGGGGGAAGAAAACCGCAAACCAGGTAGGATGTGTAAATTACGTCACACTTCACTACTCTATTAGCAGCACGTCTGACTGGCACCTTCTTGTGTACAAATCTCTTCCTCCACGTTACTGGGCTGAGCTCTCCTCTATCGTTGCCATTTGGATTAAAACCGCTCGCACCACATCGGTGCGGTGGTACGCATGTGTTTGTGGACGCATCGCCACGCAACAAAGCCAACATAAATGTGTGTTATCATTTTCTCACTCCCCTCATATAATCTAACTCCCCATTCAAGACGGGTGACAACGGCACTAACAATTATGAATAGCCAGCCTACAATATGTTGATAGTTATGTTTTAAGAAAATAATATTATCTCAGTCCCTTTTTCTTTTTTGGGGAGGTGTTTGAGTACCACTGTCCTAATGGATGATGCAACCTGATTTGAAAATAATATTTTCAAATAATGTTGATGATGGATAAAAGCAGGATCAGTAGGTAACAGTAACTATCAGCGACATGACTGAACGTAGCTTAAAAATTAACCTATATACATTGGCTATTTGAAAATAGCAGATCTATACGCTCACAATGCTTGTAGATCTGCCATTTTCAAACATACTAGAATCTAGAAAAATGTTGAAACATGTTTAAACAGTTATAATCCAGCAGCCAGATGTTAACAATGTGCATTAATATATTGGTGAGGACATTAACATGTTAGGACAGCAATTCTATCAATGCCATTTTCACTGTTTCACTTCACTTTACTTAGTCATGCTGAATTCACCACTGATGCAGCAGCAATATTTCCTGTCCCCTCACTCTGTGGTTTACTCTCACACAAACGCACGCACGCACGCACGCACGCACGCACGCACGCACGCACGCACGCACGCACGCACGCACGCACGCACACGTAGCAGTCCCGCCTCTCATAGGTGTCCCAGTGTTCGAGAAGCCCCTGACTGCAGTAGGCAGCTCGGGGCGGGGTTACGTATGGGCGGGATCCCTGCCCTGATGAATCCCGCCCATAGCACGCAGATCGGGGAACAGGAGAGAGTGAGATGGAGGCAGATGATTTGCTCTGGTGTACCGGAGTACTCAGTCATAACACAATATCATTTATAAACCATCTTATAATGACCCTTCCATGCATCAATGTAAAATTAAAATGACCATTGTTTCTCAACATTTCATAATCACTCTTATAATGCATTTTACTGTTATAAGTCAATGTAAGACGTCATTGACAATTGTAAAAAATCACTTTATTAGTCAAATTCTTTATGAAGTATTTTTAATAGTTTAATAAATCATTAAGTATATTTATGAGTGCTTATAATTTGGCTATACATAATTATACAGTGTTATAAACAGGTTGTAGGTCTAATTTATTATAGCACTTTGATCACAGACATGGGATGAATAACAAGTGTTAACATTTATTAATTACACTCATTATTACTCTTTGCATAAATTCACACATTTCAGGGTCCTCTGAGAAATGTAATGTATAATAATGTATAATATTATATCACATTATATATTACATTTAACAATTAAGCTTTGCTCCAACTCAGACCTGAGCTTTTGTTCTGAAATGAATGAATGTGAATTAAATTACATAATTCAAAGTCACTTAAAAAAAAAACAGACGCGGGGGGACTCAATTTATAATTCTATGAATGATCAACATTAAGCCTCCATTAAAACTGCCCGCAACGGGCGGGGTGGGCGGGGTTGATGTATAGATGACTGAGAGTTGGTTGATGATCACTTAACCCCGCCCACAAACACAACGGCCCTCCCGCATACGTAACCCCGCCCCGAGCTGCCTACTGCAATCAGGGATACTTGCAGTGTTCTATGTTGGTAGCTTTGAGCCAGCCTGCACAGTGTCATACAGTGATGAATAGAGGAGGGGTCTTCAACGTTTTCCAGGCCAAGAACCTCTTATTATTTTGCTAGGATTTCAGTGTCACCTACAGTACCACTATTCTGAAGTCAGGGTACCGCTTTAATTTAACTTTTGACCCAAAAAGAATTGACTCTGTTTTCCCAAGGTACAGAGACTATTTAGTATCTGATAACCACATGCTAATTTGTTTTAGTTCAGTTTCTACCACTGATTTCTCCGACCAGGAGTGCTGTGTTGTCGGCAAACAGAAACAAATTGCAGTCACAGCACAGGCTGATTTCATATCATTGACACCCCTTGTGGGACCCCACATTTCAGTAAGAGTGAGGACATGGTGCAATTTATATCCACCAGGAGCAGGGACTATTTTTGATGATTTTGATTTAACCCATTTCCCCAGACCCCACTTTGAACACCACTAGTCTAGAGCCACGTTGCAGCTATAGCACCCTGACACACTCTAGACATGTGTCTACAAAGAAGAAAAGAGAGAGAGAAAAAATTGCTGAACGAGTGCGTAGCAGAGATGAGATGCAGGAAATGTATGGCCACAATAATCATATATCCTGTAGCGGTTTGATGTGTTTTATAATGTTGTAGTGTGTGCATGTTTAAGATTATTATGTTTAAGGATTATAAGCATAATGCAACTTTTTGTTGTAAATAATGTGTTTGAATCGCATGACAATTTCTTAAAATCCTTAACCTCTTGAACCCCATTGCCCCCGCCGGCGGGGGCAAAAGGTGTTGACCTCTGAATAGCTGTCAATAAATGTCAATAAATCAATTGAGACCAAATCAAACTACAATTTCTTTGTTGATTATTGTTACAGTGGGCCTCCAGC
>NC_137810.1:8802280-8827280 GCF_963921795.1 Nannobrachium achirus | reverse complement strand
AGGTTTCCACCCAACAAGAGATGATGTTTGCATTTTATGTATGGATTTCAGTTTCTTTGCATAATGAGAATACAGAATTATACAGCTACAAAACTTAGATACTGCTTATTTAGCTTAGCTTCGTACATTTTGTACTGAGTATCGTGGACATTTATTTGCCACAAAAATCAACTTTTCTTGAGAGGATCATACTGGCATTTCTTTGCCATTGAATCAATAATTTGTAATGCAAATTTCAAATGTATAGACCTGTAATTCACACTTAATTAATAATAACAGTATCATCCATAGATGCTCTTGTGTATCCGATAACAACCAATCATCTCTGTCTTTTTACAGATCTGCTGTTTAAGCCAAACATCTACCTCTCCTCCTCCATATATGGGGTTTCTGAGGGCCAGCAGCAGGGGCTCAAGGAGGTGGAGGGTTTCAACTTCTCCATCATCTGCTCCATCCAACCACAGTACCCAGGAGGATCCTTCCACCTCACCTTCACTGGATCCAACACAACACACACCTACACCCAGCCAGCTGTCAAACACTCTGCCAACTTCCTGTTTCCTGCAGCAGACCACACCCACCAGGGAAACTACAGCTGTATTTATCACATCACTGTGTTCAGCCATGACTTCACCTCTGAGAGCGACTTCCTCTCTCTCACTGTCACAGGTAAACTGAATGAAATGTCTGTCTGTATGCCTGTCTGTTGTTAAATTAACCATGCGTGAACATACATCTCAATAAGTCATTTGAAAGGGACATGATCATAAATTCTCAAGCAATGTGGTCAAATAAACTGTATTGCTGTAAATGGATGTTTCCTACATGATGTTGTTGGGTGATGTTTTTAATCCTTCATATTTCTCTCACAGCCAATCATCTGAAAGCTCTCATCATCAGAGTGACAGTGGTAATGCTGGTTGTGTGGGGACAGCTCATCTTCCAATATTATTTCTGGAAGAGAAGGGTAAATATACTCATCTCTACTCAACCCAGTCCTCCTATAATGTAAATGAGACATCAGACTGTCCAGTAGGGCTGGGTAATTGGCATTAAGTTGGAGATACGATACATATTAAAAAATGTGGGTCAGAATTCAATATATTGTGATAATGTAAGCAAGGTGATATCATACACAATAAGTTAAAGTTGGCTGCTGCTGTGTTTCTCCAGGCCAACAGAGTGCAGAAGGCAAGACTGGAGAACATTGAGATGGCTTACGTTAATGTTGCTGCTTCCAGTGATGAAGACAGACTCAGTGAAGAGGAAGGAGACGACCAGGAGCCAGAGGAGGGAGGAGCCTATGAGGAGCCAGAAGAGGGAGGAGCCTATGAGGAGCCAGAAGAGGATCTGTAATGACCTCACCTCACCTCCAGGGGTTTAATGCTACTTTTAGAAGTGGGAGAGTGCATCCATACCAGCTTTTCCCTCTACACCAAGGGCCCTACTTTCGTCCAGGCCTACTTAGCCCTTTTTCACTATTTTGATTTTTTTTTTAATAGTTCAAATAGCTGATCTACAAGCTCACAATGTGTCGATGTAGATCACTATTTTATTTATTTTAAAATGTTTTTCTAAATCGTAAAAAAGGCAATGAAGTGTAGAGATACGGGTTAAGGCATGGTCAAAAGTATAGCTGCAAATCCCTTCGTCAAAAACAGCAGACCTACAAGCTCACAACTCGTCGCGTTTTGAGCTTGTAGGTCATCTATTTTGACTAATATCCACCCCCAGAATATGGATATTGGGTTCAAGTGGTTCATTATTGACCAAAACCAAAATCCTATTTTTTAAAGAAGTGTGGCGCTCTCCCTCCATTACAGCCCTGGTCACATCAACACATAACTAACTGTACATCACCTCCGTCAACATCAAGGTGTGAACATTTAGAACATCAAACCTGGAAGATATGTAAGGGATAATGAATGGCTCCGCAGTGAATGACGCTAGATAACAGACCGACGGCTTGATAACTCCCGAGGCGCTAGCCGAGGGAGTTATCAAACCGAAGGGATGTTATCTAGCGTCATTCACCAAGGAGCCATTCATTATCCCGCTTATTACCCGGCTACTAAATAAAATTAATAATTCGACTCAAAACTAAAAACAAAACAAAGTATTTCCTTGTTTACAGACGGCTGGAAGTGTTCCACAAGTGTCGCGCTGGGCGTCCCCCCAGCGCGACACGGTCGCCTTGGAAAACAAGTAAGTGCTGATTAGATAGAATCCATTTTCTGATACTACGTCGTCTATTTCTCGCTTAAAATATTCTGAAAAACATTCTTGAGAGCAACATTTAGTTCTAAATGTCGCTGTGTGTGTGTTTACATGGCTGACATTTTGGATACAGCTAAGATTCTCGCAGTGCAGCTGGACTGCAGCAGGTGCTCTGAGCCTTTGATTAGGCAGTGGTCTGATTTCAGCGCTTGACCAATCAGAATCAAGAATCCAAACAGGCCGGGTAATAAGACACGTTATAACACAGAGATACAAACATGGCAGGCTAGTAACCAACCCTACTGAAACTAATCAAATGAATAATGTGTGTTAGATTTAGGAGTGTCCAGAGCCATGGCTTTACCAGTGTGCAAACAGTCTTGTCAACGCACATTGACACATAATAAATCAAACACGCTGATTATTAATTTGATTAGCTTCAGCCGTGTTGCTTACATCACAATGTACTTTAAGGTCAGCCTCATGAAGCCCTCCATGTTTATACTTGATCCCCCTTTAATGTTAATTGGTAAACAAAACACCATTATTTTGAAGCAGCAAGTGATTCAGTTCAATGTAAAGCCACATAGAAACATAAGCCTACATGAAACCAACTGTGTAATTAGTTCCAATACTAAATATTTTATATTACGCATGTTGACTCCTAGCTATGTCCAATAGTGAATTCATTAGGCCAGTGATTTTCAAACTTTTGTTATTCGGCCATGGATACAGATCTGAAAAACGTGTGTTGTTAATATGTGTTGAAATTCTTTATTTAGGAATAACCCCTTGAGATGAACCATCTCGTTTTCAAGGAGCTCTGCTATTTACAAAATACACTTTTTTCACATTTAGACAAGAAGTGTACAGACAATTCGATCAACATCAGACAAAACAAACAGAACAGTAAACAAAACAAAACAAAACAAAACATACACCAACTCAACAAACAGCTACAAAAGTACACATATAGCACATATATAATCATTTCGTTATAGATCTATTGTAGTGATGAATGAGCAAAACATGATGATTAGTTAAAACATGAACAGGTGGTCTCAAAGCGAGAGGACAGTGTGGTTTTAAACAGTTGAAAAGATGTTATTGAACGAATATAAACAGGTAGGTTGTTCCAATCTGAAGGAGCTTTGAACATAAATGATTTTTTAGCAACTGATGTCGACACAGCCGGAACTTCAAAATAAATCTGTGAACAATGTCTTAGCTGATGTGTTAGTCAAACGTTCGAAATATTGTTTTAAGTACTGTGGATAATGAAAATGATAACATTTAAAAATGAACTGCAGCCAGTGCTGCTGTCTTCTTGATGTGGGAGATGGTATATTGAGAGTTTCATACAGGGTGCAGTGGTGGGTCATATATGGAGAATCAAGAGCAAATCTGCATAAACGGTTATAAACTGAGTTAAGTGGAAGAAGGTTTATTTTGGGAGCCGTTTGATAGACCACATCAGCATAATCAAGAATTGGAAGTATGAGTTGTTGAACAAGTATGTTACACAATATGTTACACAATATATGTATACACAAAATGTATAAGGTAGCAGTTCACAAAGTGTCACATTACGATGCATTGTGTACTTGATTGACTATTTTCAAATAGCCAAGGTATATACGTTAAAAGTGATGTTGACCTTATATTAACACATTTTCCTGGGGACCCCCTTTTACCAGGAACCCCTAGAATCATAGAGAAGCAGCTCATTAGAAATGGTTCATGAAGGAAGTGACAAACATGTGTTTGATTCACTTCATAGATTCACTTCATAGATAGAATGTGTTTGGTTCACTTCATAGATTCTCAGTGAATCATCACAGTCTGAGCAAAGACTCTCTGTAAGGCACAGCAGTGGTGACCCGGACGTCTTCGCTCAGGGCCTCGCATTTCTCCCAGTCTGCTCTGATGGAATGTTCTATGGTCATGACTCATCAGGAACCACAAAATGGCCGCCACTGCTGCCCTGTTGTTCTGATTGAATCTGAACAGCTTTCTATTGGTAGAATACAACCTGCAGGTTAAAGAGGAGTTTTCTTCTATTGATACAGATGTGCCATTTCAAAACTTCACTCATCCTGCCATTGACAAGACATTAGATTTTCAGGGGATTTGCAGAACATTGAGCTTGTAGTTCAGCTATGTTTGCTATTTGTATGACCTTTTCTGAATTAAAAGTTTAAATCTGTACGTATAAAGGTGAATTCTGCTTTTGAATGGAAATGGAGTGGTTACTTGACATTTTCGAATTTCTGCCAAAATAGGTTCCATTCTCCATAAAAGATTGAAAGGCAAAACAGGGAAAGAGCGAAAAGTGCACTAAATACTCAAGAGTTGAAACGGCACATCTGTATTTAATGTACTGTAAATAGGCAGCTACGCTTCTAAGTCTTAAATGGTTTAGCTGATTTACAAGCACTGTCTTTGAGGATCTATTAATGATTTATTGTCACAGGGTTGGATTTGCATGGGGGCGGGGGGTGGGAGGTGAGGCGGGGGTCCATGCCTCTGCTTGTGTTATCCCAATCGTCGAGGGTCAATGTGTAAATATATTAATTAAGTTGTTTAGAAAGTCCTTTCTCTCTCTTATTATGATACTGATCTTTCTTTTTGATGTAGAATCGTGTCATTTGATCACAAAACATTGTCGCTGTACGTTTATTCCAGTGACAGAAACTGGACGTCTGTTAAACCCCTAAAAAACATAGCATGTTCAACATTCTGTACTTGTAGGATTCAATCACACTGTTTAATGTTGAAGTACATGATGAGAGAGAAGGTATTATTTACTATCATCAGTGTGCAGTCTAGGGTTGATGGGCAATATGACTTCAAAGCAATAACATCATTGCAAACATTTGCCTCAATTAAGTTTAATGAATGATCTTAAATAAAGATTGTAAAAATAACAGATCTACAAGCCCACAACGTGTCACAATGTGACGTGTTGTGAGCTTGTAGATCTGCTATTTTCACTACTTTGTACGCCACTATTGTACAATGAACTATATAATACAGGGTATAAGTGGTTAATCAGACTAATCAATGTGGTTGATTAAAACAAATAATCTATTAGAAGTTTTGTTGATTTGCCAAAAAAAAAAAGAAGAAAAAAAAAAAAAAGAAAAACGTAACTGTTTTCCCATTATTCAATTAACATTCAAGGCAAGATTAAGTTGGTTATTGGTTCTAAATATCGGTTTTGAAATATCCTCGTCAATTGCCCATCCCTAGTAACTGCAACTTTAAGCTTGTTGGGCTGAAGCTCCTCTTCTCTGTTCACATTTATAACAACCAAGCTTTGTTATGAGTAATAATCCATGTTCTATTTCTGTATTGTTTTTACATGATCTGTGAGCTCAGTTAAAGCTGCAATCCATACGTTTCATGTTCCTGCTCAGGATTCAAACCTGGGTCAGAGAGGCAATTCCCGCTTGACCAAAGGGGGAGAGGCAGTGTTAATGAGCTTCAGGCAGTACTATTCTGTCCTACCAGACACCAGGGTGTAAATGTCTCAATGGAAGAGTATGGAGAACCACCTCCAATAAGGTGATGCCTGATCTGTTATATTGAATTAACATAATCAGAACAAATTGGTTAAGACAAAAATAAAAGTTTATTAATTAAAACGAGTTATGGATTACAGCTTCTGAAGCAAATTGTATATTATATATTTTCTTATCTGATGAACCTGTTGATCAGAGCATATTGTATTTTTATATTATATTGCATCGTATATTGTTGCTATGGGGTGGAAACCTTGTCCAAAACGACTCCTTTTTTATTTTTAAATGTATAGTGAAATATCAGATGTACATGCAAGCTCACAACGTGTCAATACTTTTGTGGAACACATGAAGTGATGCATTACGGTAATAAGGTGACACAAGGTTTCTGCCCGACAACAACAATGTGTGCTGTTGCTGTCATGTGACTTTATTTTTTTTTTTGCTGATGTTCTGATGTGAATTGGTGTTTCCAGTTGTCACTGAGTCCTCTGCTTGTCCTGTGTCAGTGGTTCTCAACCTTTTCTGGCTCAGGGCCCACTTGAAAAAATAAGAAAACATCCGCAACATCACCCATCTGACCACTTGACATCTAATCACGGCTGATCGATTTATCGATCTGATGGGTAATCGATGCAGGACAGGATCAGTGGATCAGTCATATCTTCAGAGAGAGCCTCTGTTGTTGACAGCAGTTCCATATCTGCTCTGGCTTTGTACCATCTTACTCTGTACAGTAAATATGACTGAAGTTCCATCAGCTCTGGCTTTGTACCCAGAGTTCGAGTTATGTGGGAGCCAGTAGGGGCTTAGCTCCCATAGTTAAAGTCTGGGACCCCATAGTCAACAACCCCCTTTGGGGTCTCTTTTTTTCTAAGTGTGTATTTTATTTTTTATTTTTTTTCGTTTTCTTTTTTTTTATGTTCCATTGGAAGAATTTATATTATTTATGTTAACTAGATATACTAAATAAACATGTTAGACAGTAAGACTAAACAATGACATCACACCGTTTAATCCTACTATTAATTTTATTATTATAAATCAGGCGCATTTAATGTGGGGTGTGAGTCTTCCTTTACCGTCCGGGTTATAACACACTCGCTGCAATGGTTCCTACTTCCTACCTTTCCCCTAACCTCGCCTACCAGGCTTTCTTTCCCCATAAGCTAGGAACCACTGCGTCGAGTGTCTGTTCTAGCCACGGCCCGGACGGCAAAGGAAGGCGGACACTCGGACAGCAACAAACAACCAAACAACGCTGTCTTGTGAGCAAGACTGTAGCCTGTGCCCGTGACATTGTTTTTTTTAGTAAATAAATATGAACCCGACCCGCCTTGTTTTGAGAAAGAAAAATACCCATTTTAGCCGACTTTATGCTACCAGAACGGGAACTTTTGGCTGGATGGCTCAGAGCTCAGATCATCAGATGGAGGAATTGGGAACTGGAGGCTGAGCAATAATGGTGAGTTAATATGAACAGAAAAGACTGCCTGGAGTTGTCAACATAGCCAATGTGAAGCCCGAATTAATATTGTGAAAGGAAAAATATGATTTAATATAGGAAATACCCGTTTTAGCCGACTTTATATCCGCGAAATACCCGATTTAATATGATTTAATATAGGAAAGTACCCGTTTTAGGCGACTTTATATCCGCAATTACCCGATTTTTTTTCGCCGCCGCCGAGAAGGCGCCGCCAGAATAGGGCTCCCATAGCTCTGTGGGTATAACTCGATCACTGTTTGTACCATACTACCATCTTACTCTGTACAATAAATGCTTTTGCTTTTACTGTGACTGCTTGACTGAGTCTCTGTGTGGGAAAACAAAGTTACGTAGCCTTGTTAAAAATTAAATTGCTTCCATACTGTAACCTTTTCCTTAAAAAAAATTGTACTAGACTGAGATTGCCCAGCGGACCAAGCTTAGGTCATTCCAGCGACAAATACCTCTTACCAAACCTTTGAAAGGGCGGAGAAAACTCTCCAGCTCTTTAATAAACAGAAGATGCATTTTCTGGTGATGAAAAAGGCAGACACAATATTGGAACTGGAACACTATACAATTGAAGTGTGTTGCATGCCGAAATTAAAATAGCTAGCTTGTAGATCAACTATTATATATATGCGTAAACATGCAGATGTGCGGTTAGAAACGTCTGCCTTCACAATAAGGGTGCAGGAAGACCGGGCACCTAAATATTGTGGGCACCTCAATGTTAAGTTGGATGAAATAATTGCTGTGCGTGGTTCTATATGGGCTGTGTCAATAATATTGACAATAGCTTGTAGCAATGTCTAAAAAATAAATACATTTGAATAGCCAAGTATAAAAATTATATAGTTAAAAGAGAACTATGTTCGTTCATTTGGGGGAACTAAAATGTGGAATTTATGAACTAAAATGAAGTGAATTAAAGCTGTACTGTGGAAGCTGCTCAACTAGTGGTCAGTAGCGGTATTGCTTTTTTCGGCCGAAGTCGCCGCGGACCACCAGAACGGGGGTCCGCAGACCACCGCCTCGCCGATACGCATCCGTAGAGCCGTCTCCCGTCATCTTTAGACCAGGATTGAGGGAGTAGCAGGCAAGATTCCTTCACCAATGAAAACACAGTTGCTGAGGGAAGCTACTTCCTTTAGAGACAGCAAGACTCGCTGTGATTGGCCGGTGGTTGAAAACACAGTTGCTGAGGGAAGCTACTTCCTTTAGAGACAGCAAGACTCGCTGTGATTGGCCGGTGGTGTATGATCCGCGCTATGATTGGCCGGTAGTGTATCATGTGGGAGATTACATCATTTTGCCGGGAAATACAGCCCCTGTCACAGCTATGTAGAAAACATATAAAGAAAAGGCTTTTGGGGCTGAAATTAACGGAGTGGGGGTTCTAAAACTTTAGCGATTTAATAGTTAGGACAATTTTAAGAAATGTTTTATAAAAAAAGTTACATAGTATAACTTTAAGTTTTGAACTTGAACTAGTTCATGTTGAAGGTGAACTTTCCCAACACTGACTGTGGGTTCTCTCTCCTGATTGGATTAAACTGGTGACCCACCTGAAAATGTACGTTCTGTTCATTAAAGAGCTTGAGTAACAGGGAGACCCCCTGTTATAGGGGCTAGTGTCCACACAGGGTGTTTCATTCCTGGCTGAAATCGGAAGGGGAAAAAAAAATCTTTCAGCTCTCAGCAAGCAGGCAAATGTGAACGAACACATGACCACAAGATAAAGGCTCAGCATCATGCTGATGCGTCTCACTGCTGGGATTCCAAAAACATGGTGTAAAGTAAACTATTCAAAACTTGTTGTACTATTAATAAAGAAATGAATAAAAATGAGAAAATAAAGAGGTGGGGCAGGTGGTGCCATAGTTTTGTACTTTTTTTGTTTTGTATCAACATTACTTACCCTGAGCTACTTGTAGAGTCGTGGGTGGTCCTGGCTCGTCCTACGCTAGCCAGCTAGCCATTTTACATGGTCCGACGATATATTCCATTAAAAATGGTTTAAAATACATTTTTGAGCCCCCCAATGTTCACTGAATGTTCAGCGCCGCTTCCGGAACGTAGTCCAGTGTGCCTATCCCGAACATGTTCGGCTTTTTTAATGAAATGAATAAAAGGATCCGAGGCCTTCTGAAGCCTGAGCCTAAATTTTCAAGCCAGTGATCGAAATCCGGGAGCCCCCCGGCCGGCCGTTAGCCGCGAACGTTGCCGCAAATCGCCGCCGAATCCAATGAAAAACCACATCTTTGGAGGCCCATATCTCTGGATTGTGTTTTTAGGGATGTGGCGCAAGGTTTATTTACGGCGAAATCGCCTAAAAATGATCTTTTAAATGACAAAATGCTAATAGCTATTCTGTAGCCAATTTCATCCGGGACCTTTCCATGACGTGCACGAACGTGAGCACGCAACGTGAGTCCCCGGATGCTAATGCGCTCTGCTAATGCGCTCGCCTATGGGACAAACCCTGGCATTCTTTGGCGCCCTCTAGGGGCTGGCACTAAAACGGTTAAATGTGAGGGGGTGTGTTTTTATTTTGTTTTGTTACTTTTTATTTTAATTTTTTTAAATGATAAAAAAAAAAAAAAAAAAATCGATATACAAATAAAAAATGAACCGTAAAACATTTCATTTTAGATGAATTGAAAGAAGTGAAACGTCCCTTTTAACCCTTACTTTCTCTTCGGTTCATTTTGACCTGTTGTACATTTTCTACTTGAAAAAAAAAAGAAAAAAAAGGTAGAAGTAATTTTTTTCCACCTGAAACTCACTGGCCCTTCTGTGATGAACATGTAAAAAAAATGTTCTTCCCCATATTCTTTGACCCTCTAATGCGGTTTGTGGGTCATTTTGACCCGAAGGATATTTGGTTCAAAAATAAATACTAATATAAAATTTGACTTAACAAATCATCATCATAAATTGATATAGAGTCTAAATTCCAAACAATCCATATGATGTATATGGTAAAATAAACAGTAAACTTAGAGTTGAAGCATTTGGCAAGAGAAAGCGCTGTCCTGTCCAGAAATGATGACATGTGAAAACGCCTAAAGCTCTTTCAGTGTTTAATCTGATGAAGCACAAATGCAAACATTTACCATATATGTATCGTATTGTATGAATTGTTTGGAATTGAGACTAAGTCAATGTATGATGATGATTTGTTAAGTTAAAATGTATATTAGTATTGTTTTTTTAAACAAAATATCCCCGGGTCGAAATGTCCAGCGAATCAAACTAAGGTGAAGTGAATTCGAACATAATGCTTTATAGCAGGGATCTTCAACAGGGGGTCCGGGACCCCTAGGGGGTCCTCAGAGTTACTTCAGGGGGTCCTCCAAATATTTGTGTGATAGAAACCTCCCCCCCCTTTTTTATATTAACCACTTGAACCCTATAGCGTCCATATTCTGAGAACTTCGTCTATTTTCGGCAAATAGGTTTGGTGTTGAGAGGAAAAGGAGCATATTTGAGTACAGAGTGAAAGGTCAAGTTTATTAAGTATTGAGGGTTCAAGTGGTTAAATATCTGAAAACACAAATTGACAAGAATCCAAAATAAACAGACGATCGCGCTGTCAAACGATGAAACTATATGGAATCTATGAAAAGGTTGTGGGGGGTCCGTGATTCATCTCTCTCTCAACCAAGGGGGTCCTTGGCCTGAAAACGTTGAAGACCCCTGTTTCAGAGCAGTGTTTTTGCTCATGCCGGTTTGCTAGCCGGTCAGCGCCCTCTCCAGCTCCCCAGAGTAGGTGGTCAGCAGCAGCATGACGACGAAGCCCGTCAGCAGCCCGGCGTTCTGGATGGCGAACGTCAGCAGGAAGCGCCGGCCGCCCGCCTCCTCCTCGCCGCGGCTGACCTCGTTCATCTCGGGGAACATGTCGGCCAGCGCGATGTAGAGGAACATGCCGCCGGCCAGCGCGAAGATCAACGCGGGCGAGAAGCTGTTGCCGGCCAGCACGCCCAGGCCCAGGCCCAGGTAGCAGCAGCAGGCCGACAGGAAGTTGAAGAACATGGCCTGCCAGACGCTCATGCCGGCGTTGAGCAGGACCACGAAGTCGCCCAGCTCGTGCGGGAGCTCCTCGCACAGGATGGCCACGGAGGTGGTGATGCCCAGGGAGATGGAGGTGGTGAAGGAGGCCCCGATGGCCAGGCCGTCCACCAGGTTGTGCAGCCCGTCGCTCAGCGTGATCATCCAGGCCAGCGTGCCCACGTCCGAGAGGGGGGGCTCCTGAAGCCAGGAGCAGCCGCTGCCGCCGCTGCAGTCCGGAGCCCAGCGGGACTTCTCCTGTGGAACCTGGGACTCCTCCTGTGGAAGCTGGGACTCCTCCTGTGGAAGCTGGGACTCCTCCTGGGCGAGGTTACTGTGGAGTCTTGCACAGGAACGGTTGAGCGTGAGCTCCTCCTCTCCTGCATCTCCTCCTCCCAGCGCTGCCTCCTCCTCCTCCCGGTTCTGCTGAAGGCTCTTCATCAGCAGCCCTGCCTCCACGTCCACATGGGCCGTCGAGTTGCTCTGCTCCTCGCCGCTGCCGTGGCCTTTGTGCTTGTGCTTCAGCAGCACCTTGAGGATCTTCTCGGTGAAGAAAAACAGATAGAATCCCCCGAAGAGCGCGGCGGACTTGGGCGCATAGGAGTCCTTCGCGGGGTTAAAGCCGAAGGCCTCCGGGATGAGCTGAAACAGCGCGCTGGAGTACAGCGAGCCGATGGCCAGTGCGATGAAGTACAGCAGCAGCCGCTTGTAGACGGTCCTCGTCATGAACGGCACCACGCTGGCACCCAGCAGCGAACACAGCGAGATGATTGTCACACACAGGAACCCGTAGCCCCACACCTCGCCGTCCGAGGGCCTGGACTCCTCCTTTGCCTTCTCCCTCTGCTCCTCCCTGGCTTCCACACAGGCCCCGGCGTGAAGGCACTTGGAGCTGTTGACCCCGGCCAGGGGCTTCTCGGTGGCCGTGGTCCCAGTGCTGCTGCTGCTGCTGCTGCAGTCGCCCGGGCCGCCCGGGGTGAGAGAGGTCAGCAGCGAGCGGAGCTGAGGCACGGTGATGGTGCCGTTGTCGCCGTAGACTGCCAGCAGGCCCCAGAGCGCCTCCTGCTGGGCAAGGAGCTCTGCCGCCTCCCGGCCCTGCACCTGCACCGCCGCCGCCCCGCCGAAGGAAGCCAGAAGCAGAGCGACGAGGGCCAGGGTGAGGGTCAGGGTAATGGCGGTGGCACCACGCCCATAACCCAAACTATAAGTCATGGCTCCTCTGCTATTTGAAGAAGGCCTTTGTGAGGCAGGGCACCTGACTGTCTGTCTGTCTGATACCTCTGTGTAGCCCGTGGATAGCTTGGCAGCGGGTCGATAGGTGGTGCTGCTCTAGTCTTTGCTCGGTCTTTCACCTCCACAAAATACACAACGTAAAAACTATTCCATATAAAAGTATTGCTAAACGGAGAGAGGTATTTATTCTCAGCAAACTCCAACGATCATTCAGTCAGATATATACTGAATGCACTGTGATGTCAGCCCTGTGATGTCAGCGCCAGTTGTACCAGAGTATGCTTGGAGGCCAGTCTATGACGTAGCTGCGACACACCTACTGTCACAACTTAGACCCAAAGTTAGAACCAAGGGATGTAACGTAATGTCAAAAGAGCCGTGAGGAAAAAGGAGTTATTCATATAAACATGGACAGGAACCGCAAATAACTAGGAAGGTGACATTCTGGGAAATTTCAAGTGTGGTTGCATTGACGCGAGTCGCAAGGAATCCGCTGGGAAATGAATCTTACCATTTTTATTAGATATAGTGATGTCAAGTGAAGTATGACCAATCCTGTCTGATTGGACATGATATTGTCCAATCAGAAAAGGGACAGAAAAGGCCCATTGAAATCAATGGACTTTTGTTATTACAGGAAAGGTTACAGAAAAGTCAAATGAAAATAAGTTTACTTTAGGTGACATAAAGGTTCTCTGACCTAGAACAATAGTACTGTAAATTGGGGGAAGGGGGGGGGGGGGGGTCAGGACCTGGTAGGAGACATGAAGCTCAGGCACAAATAGTGAATGAACGAATGAATGAATGAATAACAGGAGACTTTGGAAGATCTTATTTCCATATCAGGTATATCCGTCCAGACAGACAAACGACTTCAACTTCATTACAAACACAAGCTGATGACCATATGGACATAATCTGTCCAGGTGGACAGACCTGAGCTTTCTCCGGACGCTCACAACGGCTTCTAGATCAGATATATCCACTAGTCGTGTGTATAGCCTATAGGGCTTGCTGTATGGAAATGTCCCCCAATCGAATTATGTTCCTCCTTACACACACACTGACACACAACCATTAGCGACAATCAGTGGTGGAAAGTAACTAAGTACATTTGCTCAGGTAGTACATAAAGACGTATACCACTCATTTTCCTGTGCAAGGGGTCGTCTTATAATCAGAGTCGAACTATATTCGGGCTAATACGGTACATGTCCATACATGGGCATACCAAGGTCAGCTTGAGACACATTGTGAAATTTAGATTGGATATTTTTGCCAAATGTTCAGTAGTAAAAAATCAAACCTCGGTTCGAAGTGAAGCGGTGAATCTGAGTATAAAATTGTGTGGAGAGTCAAATTGTCAAAGAGCTGTGAACTCTGTGATCTATACATTCTTTCAATTCTGAATGAATGAATGATTTTATCTGGAGGGCCGAATTGTCATGTGAAGCTTGACCAATCCTCAAAGTATCCAATCATCAGACCGGGACGGACACTACACACATATTCTGGACGTACGGGACAGATAAAAGCTGTTCATTCTGGACTGAAATGACCATATATGGACATGAGGTGACAGACATTTTGTTTTTGATAAAACCTGTTCATTCTGGACTGAAATGACCATATATGGACATGAGACACACATTTTGTTTTTGATAAAACCTGTTCATTTTGGACATGAAATGACCATATATGTTAGTGGGACACACAAAGCCACTCCTTGGAAGCGGCTTTCACCGCTTCAAAAAAAAAATGAAATGCTAGGTTTTAAGTGGTTAAAGAACCCTTATTAAAGAGCCATCCAAGAACGGACGTGTCTGGTTCCTCAAATAACTGACAAAACATGGTTCTCCAGAACCATTTAAGAACACAGAGGACCACTTATTCTTTCATTTATTTTTGCACCTATACGATGCACCGCTGCTCTGATATACCCATATATGGAGATCTCTATCTGTCAGTCCTTGTCCCTTTCATGTCCATATATCCCTGATGTCATCATACCTATACTGTATATGGACTGATTTGCCCATATATGGAGATCCTATCTCTCAGTCCTTTATGCCCATGCCTGGAGATCTCTGTACCTTGCCTTGCCCCTTTTATGCCCATGTATAGACTGATTTGTTAGCGCCTGATGCCATGACGACACACAAAGAGGTTATACAAAACACTCCATATTTGAGCATAGCTGGATTGGGAACTCCTTATATAGGATGGTTCTTTAGTGTTGGTTATTTGTGGAACAATATAGCCTTTTGAAGAACACTATGTTATCTTCATTACTGACGTAATGTACAAGGCAAGGCCCTTAGCCAATGAGGTGCAGCCAAAGGGTAGATCTTTGTGCCCATACATCTTGTATGCGAGCCCACACTGTTTCGTCGGAACAGTATTTCTAGTCTATCAAGTTCTCCTCAAAATGACGTAATCTATCAGTCAAGTTCTCCTCAAAATGACGTAAGACACTGCCTTTGTACCGACAGTACAAAGGCAGGGCCCTTAGCCAATGAGGTGTAGCCAAAGGGTAGTGTGTGCCCATAGTGTGTGCCCATACATGGTGTTACATGCGAGCCCACACTGTTTCGTAGGAACAGTATTTCTAGTTGACATTGACATCATGCATGACAAAAGTTTGTGTTGAGTGTGACGTCAGAACAGTGCTCTGCTCAGCTATATAAGCTTCCACAAACATTGGAGGGAGGTTTGAGAGATTGCCCGGCAGGTGGTATAGATGACGAAAGGCGTCGAGAGAGAGTTTGAAATAGAAACCGGAGGATTGAATCAATCCCGATTGAACGATTGAGAGAGAAGAGAACGACGCAGAAGATTCTGTCTTTTTGGCCATATGGACATGGATAACGTAATCTCCATGTGCAGGAACATGGGCATCGCGTCAAAGGAAAACATCAAAGTGTTCAGCGGCAGCTCCAACCTCGCCCTCTCACAGAAGATCGCCGGTCACCTGAACGTTGAGCTGGGGAAGGTGAAGTTCACCACCTTCAGCAACAAGGAGATACGCGTGGACATCGAGGAGGACGTCCGGGGGAAGGACGTCTTCGTCGTGCAGAGCGGCTGCGGAGAGATCAACAACGTCGTGATGGAGCTCGCGATGATGATCAACGCCTGCAAGATGGCGTCGGCGGCGCGGGTGACCGCGGTCCTCCCGCTGTTCCCCTACGCCAGGCAGGACAAGCAGGACGGCCGCACCTGCATCTCGGCCAAGTTCGTGGCCAACATGGTGTCGGAGGCCGGGGCTGACCACGTCATCACGGTGGACCTCCACTCGGCGCAGATCCAGGGCTTCTTCAAGGTGCCCGTGGACAACGTCTCCGCCGAGGCGGCCGCGCTGGCGTGGATCAGGGAGAACTTCAGCGACATGACCAACTGCATCGTGGTGTCGCCGGACGCCGGGGGCGTCAAGCGGGCCAAGGCCATCGCCAACAGGCTGCAGCTGGACGTGGCGCTCATGCACAAGGAGCGGAAGAGGCACAACGAGGTGGACCGCATGGACCTGTTCGGCAACGTGAAGGGCCGCGTCGCCATCCTGGTCGACGACATGGCCGACACCTGCAGCACGCTCTGCCGCGCCGCCGAGAAGCTGATGGCGGCCGGTGCCACCGAGGTGTACGCCGTGCTCACCCACGGGATCCTCAGCGGCGACGCCGTCGCGCGCATCAACGACGGCCGCTTCGCCGCCGTGGTCGTCACCAACACCGTGCCGCAGCAGGACAACGTGGAGAAGTGTCCCAAGCTGCACGTCCTCGACATCTCGGGCGCCCTGGCGGAGGCCATCCGCCGGACGCACGGCGGAGAAGCTCTGTCCTCTCTCAGCCAGGTCCCCAAGTAATATCTTCAAACCGCTGATTATCCACCAAATCAACCTATTACACCTGTACACTTTGGATGAACGGGGGTCTCTCAACTCACCTCCCTGCTCCCCCCCCCCTTTTCCTCTTTGTTGCAACACATTTAGTTTTGCCCAGAAAAGGGTTAATCACAGTTGAAGGATGGGCGTACAATGATACTAGTTTAAATGGAGATCATTTTGTTGTTAGTAACAGTAGTTATTGCATCTCTCCATCCACTCTTTCTGAGCTTTGTGCCCCCTCCCCCTAGAACTGAAAGATCTTCTTTTTTTTTTTGGAGCGGTGCATGCTCCTACATCTGGCATTGTCCGGTCAAAGACCAGTGGGAAAGCCCGGGGTAAAAAAGAAAAAAAAAAAATGATTTGTTCTAATATCACGTATGTCCCGCCTCATCCCAAACTAGCCACATTTTGCAGGAAGCTTAATTATATTAATCATAAATAAATATATCAGGCCTAGATATGGCCTACATCCTGTCACAAACAGTTTGTTTGGGGGGGGACGTGTATTAAAAGTTCAAAGTTTCTTGTAGGCCATTGACCAACCTTCGTAGGACACATTGTGATTGGTTAGTGGGATACTTGATGAAATTAACACTGGGTGAAAAGAGAGATTATCTGACATATACTGGTAGATTATATGACCACATTTGTACCCACATTATTGGAAGTTTTCAGTTCAAGAGATTTTCAGGCATATTCCCCTGTAAACTGCAAATAATAGACAAAGGCACACCAGGGTGTGCCTTTGTGTGCCTTTGTCTAGCTGGGGGCAGAATATCACCTATTATTTGCAGTTTACAGGGGAATATGCCTGAAAATCTCTTGAACTGAAAACTTCCAATAATGTGGGTATATGCCCAGTATACTGGTACAAATGTGGTCATATAATCTACCAGTATACGTCAGATAATCTCTCTTTTCACCCAGTGTAACTCATAAATAGCATAGCTCACTTCACACTGTACAGTAGGTGTAAAAAATGTCTAATCCCGAAAGATGTCTGGGCCAGATGTAGACTCATGGGGTCGTTTCACACTCTAATAAGGAACCTAACTAATTTCGGTTCGGGAGGGCTCCCCGACCCGAAATTATTTAGGTTTGGGGGGAGTTCATCCATACTTTCTTAACGGCTAGTGCCGAAGTCGCTTGTAAATATTGGAGGTCCGTGGCATGACAACGTTTGTGGCCGATGAATGAGCATTGCAGGGCGGATACATATTTGACTTGCCCTCACGCTGCACGCTGAATGACTGGAGGTCCAGTGAGTAGCAGCTCCAGCAGGCAGCAGTACCAGCGTGGTCTCTTCTCTCTCTCTCTCTCTCTCTCACTCACACTCACAAACGCTCGATCGAGCTCTGTCAAAAACATTTAATCTACAAGCTCACATTATAGACGTGCCGCCTCCCTTGCTGCATGCATGTCATCAGTCACAACTCATCGTGGAAAACCTATCAACACGGAACACTAGCAATTAGCAAAGTTGTGTTTAAGCTCTTCTTTTGTCTTTAAAACGGTCGGCGACGCGTTAGCGATACACGCAGCAAAGCTGTGTGTGTGTGTGTGTGTGTGTGTGTGTGTGTGTGTGTGTGTGTGTGTGTGTGTGTGTGTGTGTGTGTGTGTGTGTGTGTGTGTCGCGCGCGCCTCCCAGTCCACCACTTCTCGTCTCCAGCCAGAGCGACAGCCAGCGGACTTGTGTCCGCTCTGCGGTGCCCAATACACGGCCACACAAGCATTTGGAAGTCGGCGTGTCTCCCTCCCAAACGACCGCTGTTTCCTTGGATTCACAGCCGAGAATATGAACGTGAAGCCGGGCTGAATGAATGAGAAGACACCGCTGAGTACCGAAATTAAGTCGGGAGGTCACAACATTTCGTCAGCACCGTAGAGCCGAATTTAGTCGGTTGACGCCCCCCCGAACCGGGGGATGCGAACCATATTTGGGTTCGCCTAGTGCCGAACCGAAATTAGTTAGGCTCCTTATAACGGTATGAATCGACCCATGGCCTGCATCTGGTTTGATGAAATGAACTATGTCGAGGTTCCAACTTGCTACTTGTGCACTCGTCGCCATGTATGGCCTACTTGTGCATAGCGGCGTATCCACGGGTGGGCCAGACTAGGCCTAGGCCCACCCGTTTAGTTTTTGTGCCCACCCAAAAATAACGAAAACATTCGCTTAGTAGTGCGGCGCGGCGATGCGCGGTGCCGGTGTGGCACGGCGAGGCGATGCGCGGCTATCTAGGAAGCAAAGAAAGACACCACAGTTAACTCTTAGTTAAGTCAATTATGAAGCGATTTTTAAAATTAAAACGTCTCCAAACTTCTCCACTTCCATGAAATATGACTGTATTGTGTCCCTGTAAATATTTAAATCTTAGCTATTTTAAAATAGCCGATACAAGCTCACATCTGTGCCCACCCACATTGTGCCAGGCCTAGCCAGTTGGTAAATCCTGGCTACGCTGCTGCTTGTGCGCCAGCAGAGCGCACGCCTTGTTATTCATATATCAGGTCGCACTTGTTGTTGGTGATGTCACCAAGAAATCTGGTCCCTCATTGATTGTTAATTGTGAGGTCTCGAAGAATGCTGGTTGGTCCCTGATTGGCTACGGACAAGGCTACCGGACCAGCCTACCACATGCCCCAAGTCTACAGCCCTGATTGGCCCATTCAATTCGCCCGCTCTTCGGGCGAGAAGAAATAAAATAATTAAATCTCCGGGGTCAGTCCACACTACACATCACCCACCAACAGGGGGTGGTAATGTGCGGACTGATTCATCAGGCCAAGTCAGGCCCACCCATGGCTACGCCACTGTACGTGACCATCATTCATTAAACTCATATCATGATGATTTAAAAGAGAATTTAAACTAGCGACTGAAAACATAAAGTGTTAATAAAAGGTTTATTATGATAAGAAAATAGGCGTTCAAGGTGCAAAGTTCGTCAAATCCTCGTAGACATTGAGCTGAAGGTTTTCTGATACCAGTAGAAGGTGAAATAGCGACATCTGCTGGGCCGTTAATTGGAACAGCAGCTTCAAGGAGAACCCAGAAGCGGCTTAATTTCGGCTTAAGGAACTTGACCCTTGGTGAATATATAAAAGATAAATGTGTGAGTGCGTGCGTGTGTGTGTGTGCTGTAAATAGCAGTGTTATTATTATAATGTTCTCATTCAGGTCAGGTGTGTAATTCAAGGTTGAACCTTTGTACTTTAATAGCTGTTGCAACATCGCAGACAGTGAAATCATTGCAGTTAGAGCCTTCTCGATGTGTAACAATACACTGGGTCGGGAGGGACCCGTTTGTGGGTCACGGACCATTTTTTATGGGTCACAACAAAAATCCCATTTTCTTTTCCTACATTTACAGGTTCTAACGATTGTTAACTCACAAACATCGAGCACAATTTGCACAACTTGCACTTATGGCTCAACTCGATTTGGCACTACTCCACACTCCCTTATCTGCATTAGACTCTTACTTTCCTTCTTTACACTCTGATGTCTATTACACATCACCTTGTTGTCTAGAAAAACGCATCAACCTACAATCTCTACACATTCAGGTCTGATGTCAGTTACACAATCACCTTGTTGTCGAAACACTACGCACACTCACAAAAGGCAGAACATACCCTGTGTGTATGGATGAACACTGATCAGTCAGTCTGTGTTTAAACACACATTACTGTAAAGGTACGGGACTTTTACATGCCCACTTTGACTGTCAAATCAAACACACACGTGCACCGTGCACACGCACACCATGTTCTCAAGAGGCCATCAAAATGATGTCCGACAATCACCACAATAATGATAAATTATGAGTTATTATAATGTAAGATGAAGAAGTGCACGTTGCAATAGGCATCTATTATAGCCTGGCTACCTTATGTCTTTTGATCACTGACTCCTGATTGCCAGACCCATGAAATGGGTAGGCCTACATAAGCAAATGTCTGTCCGGGTTTTCTATATAAAGGGTATATATGATGATGACATGATGATGACATGCCTACAAAAGGCATGATGTCATAAATGATGATGACAGACAGGGGGTCTGGCACAACCAGGTTGACCTGGTCTAGTTTTATTACAGGGATCCATTTCTGGGAAATGGCCTAACTGACACAGTCTAAAATGGAGGCAGGATTTGCGAGCGAGAGCACGCTTGCGCGCAAGAGAGAGAGAGAGAGAGAGAGAGAGAGAGAGAGAGAGAGAGAGAGAGAGAGAGTTTTAGAGGGACGGGCGGATGGACGGTTGCAATAAATGTTATGAGCAGTGCAATGATACAGTAGATCAAATGGCAGAGCAGACGTGTAACCACCATGAACAACACTGAAGACCTGGTGAGTCATATTTCATACGTATTGTATTACATCACTGCGGTGGGGGGCCCCCCGTTGAACAGGACTCGAGAGCAGTCTAGTTTGTGTAGGAAAGATTTGAGTGACTGTGAAAGAACTTTCTCCCAAGGTAAGATTAAGACATCATGCTTTATATAAACCTAATTTTTACTTTGAAAATGAATAATTGCCCACGTGGAGGTGGGGCCCAGGTCTTTGATCTTGACCCCCCTCCCAAAAATCTGTGCAACGGGCCTGCTGTTGGTTCAGCATTTCAGGGACCGTGTGTGACTGTGGGTTCCTTCAGCGGCTGGCCTGGGGTTCTAAATGGACACTTGTTAGGGTCTGTACTCTGTAGTAATTCTGACAGTGAAACATAACCAAATGGACCTGTACAGGTCTGTCAGAATAGCCCTCATTCATCTTATTTCTAGTCTAGACATTGTGGTTGTACTTCTTTGGCTTGGGTCGCAGCTCGCGCAATGATGCCTGAACCAACCTGAGAACCCCCAGCACGCGCGCGCGCATATGGAGGGGGGCCCACGTGGAGGGGGGGGCCAGCTCTCTGATCTTGACTCCCTTCCCAAAAATATTCACGACGGCCCTGCCTACAAGTGTGTGTTGATTTGTTAAGGATGGGTCCAACCATTCTCAGTGACCCCCACGGTGGCAAAGGATAACCTGTACTTGATGGTCACTTCTCCCATCGGAGAATGAATAGACTCACGGCCTGCTTCTTGCCTCCTAAAGCAGTGGTTCTCGAACACCCCCTGGTGTTTGAGAGCGTTCCAGGGGGTCCCCACACATTATTATGGTGTGACCAAAATGGATTGTACGTAGGCCTACGTATGTCCCACACTTAGCACATTGGTCAAGCTTCGCCTATAGCTTGAAATGAACTCATAAAATGCATCGCTCACTTTTCTGTTTTTGTTTTTCTCTCCTAGATGTTCGATGATGCACCTTCCCTTCAGGGGGGCTTGTGGTGATATTGGAGACAAAACATGTTCCAGGTTCTGGAAGATTTCAGGCTATATGTAAAGTTCTGGGTGTAACCCTTCAGTATGTTTAAGACACCACCACAAGGTACAAAAAATTAAAAAAAAAACAAAGGGGGGGGGGGGTCTAGTGCGGTATAGGGACCCAGGGGCAGTTCATAGTTAGGAACAAATGGCTCCGTAGCTCCCCACATTTGTACATTGAGAAGTACTTCCCCACCCCCCGTGCTGTTGTACTTGATAACACTGTGGATTCTACACTATGTACTGTAGATTGGGAAATTCATATCTAATGGGAGTCTGTGGACCTAACGCATATCAATCTGAGGGTCCTCGAAACAAGTCGAGCGGGGCAATCTATCCCCAATATGGGTAAACAATTGTACAGTCAATCTAGAGGTTAAAAGAGAAATGTACAATCTTTGAATCATTTTAGTCGTCGATTATTTAAAAAAATATGAATTCTATTTCTTTTCACGTTGATTCAGGATTAAAAATAAATAAGTGAATGGAAAAAAATGCCACTTCTGGACAATATTTGATTACTGGGGAAAAGTGTTTGAAAAAATAATTGACACTCTTAGAGGTAAAGACCTGTAAGGGCTCTCCAACTGGAACGCTGGTGGGCCCCCCGGAAAAAGACATTGAGAGAAGCAATTAAGTCTGTCACTTAGTCGTCTCCTAAACCCATTAGGCACCTGTAGTCGCCCTTCTCGAAGAGCTCTGCCAGTCTGTAAAAGATCACTGTACCAAACGATACCGGAGCCCCACGCGGCACTGTTAATTTTGGAGAGCGTACAAATGAAACCAAATGGACCCTTATGAGCGTCCGGAGTTGCAGACCTGTAAATGTTCGATGCACCGATGCAGTTTTAAGGCCAATCCACACCAATGCAACTGCCATTGGGGATAACCGTTTGCGAGTGGCAGCGAGTAGTTGCACGATGCAAAGAGTTGCAATGGTGTGGACTGGCCTCTTTCACTTGCATGGCGGCAGTAAGACCACCTACACCACACAAACGGACATGAGATCAAATTGACCGTTTTTTTCCTGCGTTGTCATTGGCCGCTGCCTCCCTTTGGGCTCCACAAGCTCTGATACCTTGTCCCACCCGCAGCAGCGGAGATTCCATTTTGTCTTCTAAATGTACGTGCATCCACCCAGACCGTTGTTGGGTCTCCCCGGAAAAAGACATTTACTGAAAATGACCTTTTTTCCACAGGTTTGTTTCCCTGTTTTGCAATTCTAATATATATGGAGAATGGAGCGTATTTTTGCGGAAACTCGCAAATGGCAAGAAACCACTCCATTGGCACTGAAAAGCAGAATACATCTTCATATAGGTAGATTTAAACTTTGAAGTCAGAGAAGGTCATAAAAATAGCAGGACGTGTGAACTGTATCCACTAGTCGTCGCCCAGACCGATGAGGCCCCTGTAGTCGCCCTTCTCGATGAGCTCGGCCAGCTCGCGCTGCGTCTGGTCCTCCATGTTGCGTATCTGCTCCATGGTGAGGCCGAACCAGCTGTCCATCCAGCAGAACAGCTGGCGGTTGAAGAGGGTGAAGACGCGCCGCTGCCTCTTCTGGAACCAGGCCTCCACGTTGGTCTGGAGGCCCTTCCACTTGAAGTGCACCGTCACCAGCTTGTAGCAGCACATGTGCGGGCAGTCCGAGTCCCGCCGCGCGATGTCCTTCTTCCAGTCGGCCTGCAGCGGTCCCCGCTGCGTCTTCACCGACTTGAAAGTGGCCGGGTCGGCCTCGGCCTTGTAGTCCGCCTTCGACACTTGGCTCTTGTCGGCGATGTCGATGTGCACCACCTCCACGCTCTTCCACTCGTCGTCGGCCAGGCCGTGCACGTTGTCGGTGTCGCCCATGTCGGGCCGGTGCCACGTCTCGATCTTGATGTAGAAGTCGTCCTTCATGTACTCGTTGGTGAGGATGGTGCGCGTGTACGGGTAGGTGTTCCACGCCTTCTCGTGGACCACCTGTGAGCCCTTGGGCATCACCATGCTGAGGATCTTGGATACGCTGTGCTTGATGTGGTACATCTTGTGCGTGTACTGGCCCGTCTCGCCCGTGTCCTCGTTGTTGAAGGGCTCGTTGACCAGCACCTGGACGCCCTCGCCGCCGCCCGTCACCGTCTTGCTCACCTCGGCCACCGAGTACAGCTTGCCCACCTGGTACTCGTCCACGGAGATGGGCAGGACCACGCGGAACTCTTTGATGAGCATGTTCTTCTCTCTTTTTCTCTTGTCGTTAAAGTTCTCCAACTAAAACGATATAAGTCTATGCTCGTGTGCTCCGTGTGTAAGTGTAGGTCTAAGCTGAAGGTTTTGGATAATACAGCCTAAACATATAAGGCCAACCCGAGCTCCGGAGTGACGTCACTCACAATGCAAACTGTCGTCACAACCGGTATTTGTATTTATTTTTATTTTCTTTGCGTGCAAACCACTCCTACGTTTCACTCTCTACGTTTCACTCTGTGTCTGTCAGCCAAACGATGTATGAGCACAGATCTGATCCGTACCCATACACATAAAGTAACTGACGTCAGTTGTACTGTCACGGACAGTACAAGGATATACAGCATGTACGTGTGTCGTGTTTGCACCGCTCACTTCGCACCAGTGTCTTTTTCTTGGCGGCCGTGCCCTGAATAGTCACTTTTACTTGTAAACAAGAGTATTCCTACATTGTGGTTTTGCTGTTTTTGAGTGCTGCTAACCGCTCCTACATGCGGCTTTGTGTGCATGTCCGTATGTCCGTCCGTATGTCCCGTAAAGCTTGGCATTGGCCAAGCGTCGTGGGACGTTTTGGCATGGATGTACTGTACACCAATCACGACCAGGGACAGCAATTTCATCTATGAGACACCACAACAATTAGTTGAAATTAACTCATAAAAGGCACCACTCACTTCACACTGGGTGTGATTTTTACTTCATAAATCACTGAGACTCTTGAGAACTCCAGTGTTTGCCAGACCCATGAAATGGGTAGGCCTACATAAGCAAATGTCGGTCTGTCCCTTTTCTATATAAAGGGTATATATGATGATGACATGATGATGACATGCCTACAAAAGGCATGATGTCATAAATGATGATGACAGACAGGGGGTCTGGCACAACCAGGTTGACCTGGTCTAGTTTATGTAGAGCAGTGGTTCTCAAACCTTTGTGGCTCAGGACACCCATAACGTTCTCATCCAGATCAACCCTTAATAATAACATATTAATTAGTGTGGTTGCCTAG
>NC_137810.1:8787280-8797280 GCF_963921795.1 Nannobrachium achirus | reverse complement strand
CTGAACAAACGTGCTTACCATGAGAAATCCCCATCTCATGAATAATGCTTTTAAATCTGAATTCTTCTTTTTTCTTTTCTTTTTTTTTTTGTTCTTCTTTTTTTAAGGTCATCAAACCTCTCCATATTCATGAGGGGACTTGAATATGAATAATAAATAAAAAAGAGATTTAGACAAAGGAAAGTGACATCGTGCCAGTTGGGACACACAGGCCCTGCCTGAGTCCCACACACACGCGCGCGCACGAGCACGCGCACACACATAAACGCACACACATAAACGCGCACACATACACGCACGCGCACACACACACACACACACACACACACACACACACACACACACACACACACACACACACAAACACAAACACGGATACTGACAATCGTCACACAAGCGGCCCGTTGATGTCAGCGCTTTCCGACTCCATTGTGACCCGCTCTGACATTTTCTCTCGCATATCGTTGCAGCTCATTTACATGACAATTAAACGTCTTTGTGCTGAACTGATTGTTGTCTTTTTGTCTGGATTCAGATTGTACTCCAGACAAATGTCAGCAGACTCAGCTATAGGTGATGATAAAGGCTCGCTTCCATGGCTATAAAGGACCATTGTGCTGTATTTCTAATATTCAATGGTTTCCATGTATGAAGGATTCAATCATTCTTTCTTTTTTCCCCCCCATAAATTAATAGCCTATTTTATATTGTGATGTATGACAGTCACACTAAAGTACCAAAAGTAAGTAAGTATGGAGACACAAATGCATTTTTATTATAATCAAATGAGGAGCCGCGCCCCACAGTCATTATTAATGCGCAATGTATAGCTTAGCTCGTCTGAGGACGACCGAGAGAGAGAGATGCTTAGGAATGCGAGAAAAAATAAAATATATATATATGTAATGGAAGTGATCCAAACCTCCCCACCCGGTTTCGAACCCGGGTCTCCCGCGTGAAAGTCCAATATCTTAACACCATCACTCCAAAGGGACATCCCTATGGAACAAGAGCAGATACTAGACTTTTGAGGCTTCAGGCTGGGGCTGCGACTGTGTGTGTGTGTGTGTGTGTGTGTGTGTGTGTGTGTGTGTGTATATACACAGTATATATTGCGCTATGAACGTTGAACATGAACATTTGAATTGATCATTGCCGTGAAAGTGAACAAAAATTTTGTTCAGTTTTTGTTCACTCAGTGAACGGATCATTTAATGATCCGTTCACTGAAATGACTACTAGTGACGACCCTTGTTCAGGACTCATTGGATTACAGTGAGTGACTAACATGCTCTCACATGCAGCATGGCAGCAGCAGCAGCAGCAGCCACTTGATCCGTGATATCAGGGGGCGTCTCATTAGGTAAACAGTGTGTTATCTGATCCATCACAGCTGCTTAGGAGACTGAATGCTGCACAATGAGGAAGTAGTGAACGCTAATGAGCCAAGGAGGAGGATATGGGCTCAATGCACAGCAAATAATACCGTAAATCCTCTAATAGTGATTGAATTAAAAACCGTCCTTCTTTAATTTCCCGGTGTGTCTTTGAAAAAAGCAGTTAAAAGCCGGCCTTCAAATACGCCTCTAGAGGGTGAAATGACTTACCCCATACCACACCAAAGAGATTCTATAATAAGAGACAGTCCTTAGATATTTGGAATCACCACTAGATGAGTGATGGCTCTGCTCTTAAATTAATCGAAATTATTAAATTGTGTGTGAACAACGTTTTCCAAAGCTTTCTTGATCACCCGACAAAGTGAAAATCACCATTGCTGTTACACATTATCATAGACTGCTAAACAGATCAATAGAAGCATAGAATAATCAACTTTTCAATTATAAGAAATAGTAAATAATTTAGAATGAATAGTACATTTTGTATTGTTCTAATGTCTAATGTTAATGTATTTTGACATTAGTCTGGCTTTTGTGCACAATAATGTATCATGTAGGCCTACAGTAGGTCTATATGACATGTTACTGTTTGGTCAGTCATAATCAGATTCCGTGCTACTATTTGGTACATTAACACATTATAACATGTGAGGCCGCACGCAAACGTGCATTAGCATATACACGCATGTACACACATGCACCCTGAAATTCTGAAAGAATATGTTACTATTAGTAACTAATTTCTGCTTTGATCCATTGATAATAAATATTATAAATACAATGGTAAATCATTATAGTAGTATGCATATATACCAGTAAGACTCCATAAGCGACCATCAGGTCGCATGTATGTTATCTGCAAAAAGCAACCTTGTGGGACGTGCAGAGAATGTTAGAGAGGCAGGGGCTGACATTTCTAAAAGGGCCTCTTGGTGAAAATATTGAAAATAGCGGACCTATCAGAATAGCTGAGCTTGGAGGTTGGCTATTTGTGGTACTTGATAGCACACTAAATTAAGCATAATCAAGTGAATACTGGAGATGTGGCGTAACGGCATGGATTTCTACACAGAGAGGGCAATTCTTTCAACATAAGATGCTGCATTCAAGTTCATGGAGAGTTTGGACAAGGCAATTCTCTTGAATGCTGCCTTCAGGTATGGCATGGAAAGAGGGGGAATTTGCATTTCATTCACCATAGTAAAAACTGCATTCATGGTCTGGAGAGGGTCGGTGTGCACGTGCCTGCGTTGCAGGCTTGTAGAGTCAGACCCAGGGCAGGAATTTTATGGAGGCCATGAAGGCCATGGCTCAGTTTGGCCTTGTGCCCCTCAAATCAATGGCAAGATCTAAGGCCACAGTGCCCCAGCTGACTGTCCCACTTTCTGCTCTGTCTCTTTCTTGTCAATATGTAGACCGTATAGACACCGGTGTCTCTTTCTTGCCATGTAGACACTGCAGTGTCCATTGTTGAGAAATCTTAACTCCCCCAAGTCCCCATCTTTAAACCAATCCAATGACTTTGATTGGTGCAGGGCTGAGCATGGACCAGATTGTAAATACCATCATTTATCTATTTCACTGCAGATTAGGTTATCATCCCTAACCTTTAAATTCAACAAATAATGTCAATGGACTAAAATCTTGTTTTATTTGATGGCCTTCCTGCCCTGGCATTTGGCCATTGTACCCTCAAAAAATGGACAACACCAAAGGCCAAGTGGCCTTGCCCCTAAAATGACGAAATTCCAGGCCTGGACTCAGACCTGTTCTCCCAGATACATAAATTTTACAGCGCCATGCAGTAACATTGTCCTCTGCACTTATACTTACTTGGTAGGGTGAATCTTATCACCTGCCAGGTGAAGACAAAGCCGATACATTTGCAATAGGGATGCGAATCTCGACCACTGAGGCGATACGATACGCATCACGATACACTACCAGCGATACGATATAATTGCGATACATTGAAATCTTGCCGATACGATACATCACGATACACCCCTGACCCCGATACGATGCGATATGATTCACGATACTTTGCGATACACCCCTGGTCCTTACGATGCGATACGATTCACGATTCGGTGCGATTCAACACAATGCAAAGGATTTATATTAAAGCCTGTGTAAATTTCCCCCCCAAAAAATTACTAAAATGCATTACATTTGATTTCCAAAAATGTATAGTTTCACTGTAGTACTAGGCTCTGTCTAACAATCCAACTTATTGAAATCTGGGAGAACACTCCTTGCTGGCTGGTAGAATTGTTTGATTAATACCATTATATCATTATTATATATCATTACATCCTCAACAGGTGGTCAGGGACCCCTAGGGTCCTCAGAGTTATGTGAGGCGGCCAAATATTAATAGTTAGTTTTTACAGTGACCAATTGAACCCTAGCAAGTAGCAACCCTATGGGGGAACATTAGCCAATACATTAACACTTATTGAGGGTTTAAGAGATAATAATTCATGGATTATAATGAATAACATAAATCCATCATATTAATAGAAAAGATAATGTGTGAACAAATAAACACAACATAGTAATGTATTAATGTCACTGATGATATAGTGCTGTCAAACAAGTCTCTGACAAGTTTTAATCTGCAACAGTTTTATATAATAGCCAGTAGTCTAAAATAGCCTACAGTGGGGGTCCCTGCTTGATCTCTCTCTTCTCAGTTAAGGATCCTTGACCTGTATTATTATTATATTGTATGAATATAATCTAGGATTTTGCCATTTCTAGCCAAAATGTTTCAAAACGTAGATATTTGAGTCACAACGTGTCGCGTTGTGAGCTTGTAGGTCTGCTATTTAGGTGCGTGCGTCGACCTGCCAAGTATAAATCAGGCTCCAGCCTCTCTTTGCAGAAATGCAGAAGGAACAGCAGCAGAGCAGAAGAGTGTTCTGCCTGCAGCTACAGTAACACGTTGTGAAACAGTGTCAAATACTTTGTTTTAATCGCTAGCTGCACGCCCAGTATCGTTGTTGTAGTTCATACGTGTGTGTAGTTAAAGCATGGAAGCTTCTGCTTTGTTTAAATCAATTCCGTCGCAGACTCGACAAGAAGAACAAACGGGTGTGGAATGTGGATCATAATATCACGCAGCGTGCTCCAGTCCAGTGACACAACAACGGATCACATCAGCGAACATTGGACAGGGATGTTATAAAGCTAAACGTGGTACTAATCTTGCATGTTTAACCAGTGGGCTCACGAGTGCTGTCTGTCTGTATCTGCATTCAGTCGGGTCGGGTGTTCACTGCGCTCCGTTGAGCAGCTCAGTGCTGCTGTACAGTAAAAGACGCATGTCTGTAGAGTCGCTAAAAGTGCTTTTGGGGGGAGGGCTGCCTGATGGGGCATTCAATGCGCCTCGGAAACACAGGATATAATGAAATACTATTATGCAAATACCGATCCAACCATGGAATGTACCGATCCAGACACTCACGATACGATACATCACGATTCCAGCCGTCAATTGTACCGATCCACCCTGAATGAACCGATTCACTCGTATCGCGCACGTTTGTATCGCGATTACGATCCGTACCGGTATATCTTCGCATCCCTAAGTCTTTGGGAGTGTGCTACGGGCTACTACTAGGGCTGTCACAATTATTACATAATCGTCTTATCGCAATTATTTAACATAATCGCGATTATTTTTCATAATCGTCATAATCGTTTCCATGTTGAAAAATGTTCATATATATTTTTTTTAATGGTTGTGAGCTTGTAGATCGGCTATTTGCGTCGGCTATTTGCGTCGTGTGAGGGGAAGGAAAAAGAAAAAGACAGAAAAAAAACCTTACTCATCACCCCTGCACCTTTTAAGCTGGAAAGGAATTGAAACAAAGTGAATTAATCAAGTGGTGACTTCAGAACAGGACCCTCTGGCAGGGAGCAGCACATTGTGGCTGACAGGGCTTTGGCACGTTCTATACTGAGGAGGCTGGCTCTTTGTTTAATGTGTGAAGTGGCCTGGGTGACAGACAGACAGACAGTGGCCTGGACAGGGGACAGGGCCTTTGATATGGATGTTATAACCTGTCCCATATCTACGGTGACAGTCAGTGGCATGGAGAGGGGACAGGGCCTTTGATATGGATGTTATAACCTGTCCCATATCTACGGTGACAGTCAGTGGCCTGGACAGGGGACAAGGCCTTTGATATGGATGTTATAACCTGTCCCATATCTACGGTGACAGACAGACTGACAGTGGCCTGGACAGGGGACAGGGCCTTTGATATGGATGTTATAACCTGTTCCATATCTACGGTGACAGTCAGTGGCATGGAGAGGGGACAGGGCCTTTAACCCATTTAGAACGGGTACACATTATTGCGTATCATTATTTTGTGCTTTAACTATTGAAAAATAGCAGATCTACAAGCTCACAGCGCGGCACCGAGTGCCACGCTGCGAGCTTGTAGATCTGCTATTTTTGAAAAATCGTGAACATTTGAATTTTGACCCGATTCTATAAGTGTCTTTTGAATCCTTCTAAGATTCTAAGATGTCAGCAATCTGGCTATAGCCATCGTCAAAGAAAAGGTCCCTTTCATTTAACTGGAGCTCAGGTAGTCTGTTCTTGAGAGACTAATATGTCAGTGGTGCTCAAACTTTTTCATGTGAAGGACCCCCAAAATGATATGTATTTGGCCACGGACCCCCATCTCAAAATATTTAGTTCCAGGGACCACCCGGAAGCAAAATTTGAGTTACAAACGTTTGCTTTGAAAATACATGTATTCAAAGATTTGCACACATTTTCACGACTTTTTCAAAAATAGCAGATCTACAAGCTCGCAGCGCGGCACTCGGTGCCGCGCTGTGAGCTTGTATATCTGCTATTTTTCACTGGTTAAAGCATTCAATAATTCTAGGCCTAAATGGGTTGATATGGATGTAATGTTATCCTGCCCTCACCTACGGTGACGGCTCGGCTAGCTCACATGAAGCTATTAGCAGATGAAGCCGCCTAATAATGCAGGCACACAGCCACCACCACCATTGCTGTGCTGGCTGCACCTCTGGCCACAATATCCTCTGTGGGCTGCATAACTGAAGCGGTTAAGAGAAGTCAGGTCACGCAGTGCAGGTCTGTTTACGTCCACCAGCGAAACAAACCTAAGTAGATTGTAGCTCTTAACTCTTACTCTTAATAGGTGTAACTTTGTCCGAATCCATGTTTTAGTTTGGATATTGTTTATTACGAGTGCAACCAAAGGATCGGGAGAAGTAGAAAAAAAAATCACACCCAATGTGAAGTGAGCGGTGGACGTGCTTGCATAACGTCTTCAATCGATAATTGTGACTCAGCATGACTGAGGGGCAGTCATTTCGGAAGGCAGGGTTTTTCACTACTGCTAATATGACTTTTTTTTTTTTTTAATGAAAAAAGCCACAAATGCATCTCAAAATATCTAGGCTACATTTCACTTAAACGCCAGAGCTTAACTCTGCATGTAAATAAGATTTTTTTTAATTAATGTGAGAGATCGTCAGGTCATTTGCAGGTTAGACATTTATTTAGAACTTGAATATCTCAAAAGTAGTATTTGAGCATGGCATCATTCTATAAGCCATATCTTCATCTGCGCTGGGACACAATTGGTGATGTAATACAGGCTACACACACGCACATTGCTATGGCAAAACGCTGAGGAAAACACATTGCTATGGCAAAGCACTGAGGAAAAGTGGCTAGAGATAGGTCTAGGATGTAATTGATGATGTAATATGGCTACACACACACACACATATTGCTATGGCAAAACGCTGAGGAAAACACATTGCTGTGGCAAAACGCTGAGGTAAATTGGCTACAGATAGTGGCTACAGATAATTGGTGATGTAATATGATGTAATATGGCTACGCAACCACACATATTGCTATGGCAAAACGCTGAGGAAAACACATTGCTATGGCAAAACGCTGAGGAAAAGTGGCTACAGATAGGTCTAGGATTTTGTAATATGATGTAATATGATGTAATATGGCTACACACACAGACATATTGCTATGGCAAAACGCTGAGGAAAACACATTGCTATGGCAAAACGCTGAGGAAAAGTGGCTACAGACACACGCACATAGGAGCGGTTTACCACCGCTCAAAACAACGCCAGAGAGTAATACACCACACTGTGAAAAAACAATAACTTACAGTGAAACTCTCCCGGCGGAAGTAGCACCGTTCTATTCCGTATCAGCCTCACGTCGTAACCAGGCTTTTCTCTTCGCAGATGAGTAACTTTTAGAGTAACTTTTATCCAATGAGGAAACCGCAAAAATGCTCGACCAATCAACTAACCCTTATGGAGTAACATTTAACCAATGACGAAGCAACACAAACTGCTTTTGATGTTGTGGGCATACTGTACGTCACTGCACGTCATACGTAACATTTAGCCAATGAGGAAGCTCACAAATGATGAGACGTCATTATCAGCACCACTCACTTCACGCTGCTGTGATTTTTCTTTTTAATAAAGAGCTGGACAGGCGCCTAGTCAGTGAACAAACACTATTCAGTGATGATTACCATCACAATATAGAGCTATTTAAACTTATTTGAACAAAAAGGGCTTCACATACCCTACCTTTGATGGGTTACACGTGTAAAAAATCCACTCGTCCTAGACAATTTGCCCTCCTGGCCCCCAAACTGTGGAATAAACTCCCTGTCGCACTTAAAACTACAGAATCACTCCCTAGCTTCCACCGTGGACTGAAGACTCACCTCTTCAGACTCCACCTAAACCCATAGTACTACTGTAACACTCCCCTTCCCTCGATGACCACACATGAAGCTAGATAGCATTTTTAAGTTTTAGAAACGTATTTTTTTCTTATTTTTTTTTTAACTTATGCTACCTATGTTATTATTTTTCTAGATTGATATTCCTATGCGTTTGTTATATTGTTGCTGATGTACTGACATATTATCTTGCTTATTTTATTGATGTATTATCTGCTTATTTTAAGTCGCTTTGGATTAAAAGCGTCTGCTAAATGCCTACATTGTAAATTGTTATGTAATCTCTGTTTTATCTGTGTGTTTATGTTTATTTAAATATGATTACATGATGGACAAATCAGTCCAAACTATAAATAAATACAGGCATGAAGCTGGATCAAAATGCACATAATAACATAATGTCGCTGTCCACCGTGTGTGGTGCTGAAACCATCCACCAATCCTCATGGTATGTCGCTGTTCACCGTGGGTGGTGCTGAAACATTCACCAATCCTCATGGTATGTCGCTGTCCACCGTGTGTGTGGTGCTGAAACCATCCACCAATCCTCATGGTCTGTCACTGTCCACTACTGGTGGTGCTGAAACCATCCACCAATCCTCATGGTCTGTCACTGTCCACTACTGGTGGTGCTGAAACCATCCACCAATCCTCATGGTCTGTCACTGTCCACTACTGGTGGTGCTGAAACCATCCACCAATCCTCATGGTCTGTCGCTGTCCACTACTGGTGGTGCTGAAACCATTCAGCAATCCATCCATGTACGTGATAAGTGTTGTCCTGGGTTTGTCAGGACTACAGCTATTTTATTTTGTATTTTATTTTATTTATTTATTTATTTATTGAGGGGGAAGATGCTATGGAAGGTGCTGAACTTACATAATGATGAAGTAAGTTCCTGTTTGTGTCTGTGCCTGCGTGTGTACGTGTGTGTGTGCGTGCGTGCATGTGTGTGTATGGAGGTCTTAAGAAAGAGAGAGAGAGCGAGAGAGAGAGAGAGAGAGAGAGAGAGAGAGAGAGAGAGAGAGAGAGAGAGAGAGAGAAAGAACCCATACTAATTTTTCAGATCTTTTTCAGTCTCTGTATTGCACATACAGTGTAAGCAGGGTACGTGTAATTATGTCCTCTGCATTCATCCATCTTTAACTATTAGAGCAACAATAAAGAGACAATAAAGAATCCCATTTGGAACAATATGTATATTTAGCTCAGTACTGTATTCTATAATGTATGTATTTGTTGTGGGTGGTGTGGGTGTGTGTGTGTGTGTGTGTTGGGCTGGTATAATGAATGGAGAGGGTGGAGGGATGGGTGGTTGGGTGTTGGGGTAATAAAATATCCTGACCGGCGCATTACTAACACTGTTGCTACAAAGACACTTTAAAACCAGAAAGCTGACATCTTTATCAATACGATTCACGGCCGTGATCGACCTCCCATCGCCTTACACACGGAGATCATGTTTCAAAACAGAGCAAACATTAGGCTGATGCCCAGATATTCTGCATTCCTCCACTCCTCCTCCCCCACTACTAGGAGATTTACTATATTCCACACATCAACCACAAGCCTTTCTTTCCCCCTTTCATCTGGACGAAAGGTAAACAGTGCCCCCATGTGGCAACACAGTGAATTACAACCAGAGAAGTAAAGAACACAGCAGGGGCAACTGTGGAGAAAAAGGGAGAAATTCTCCAATTAGGTTGAAAATACATAAATTTAATATGGTGGGAATGAAAATGGAAAACGGAAGTACATTTTGTAAATGAATGTACCCAACACAGAACCACAGTAGCAGATATTGGGCAGAG
>NC_137810.1:8647280-8782280 GCF_963921795.1 Nannobrachium achirus | reverse complement strand
GGCCTCACCGTGCATACACAGGCTGCATACATGCATACATACATACATACATACATACATACATACATACATACATACATACATGAGTGTGTGTGTGTATAACTGCGTGGGAGGCTAGAGGATATGTATAATAATAGTAGGAGAATATCCGGGGCCATGCCTGGAGGTGGTCTGATGCATTAAACACTGTTATACGCAGTGGTGAAGTAACTAAGTAAATTTACTCAAGTACTGTGTTATGGGCTGGCTGTTTTTCATTTTGTTTTAGTCTGTTTTTTCTCTATAGGATCGGGTGTGGCTGGATGTGGGTGTGTGAGGTTCTCCCTGGGCGTTCTTCTCAATTCCTAACTCATCCTCCTGTTGGCTGGCTGGTCATCTGCGGTGGTTCCTCTCATCAAGCAGAGAGGATAAAAGCCTGGCTCTCCACTCCAGCCCTTGCCAGTTTGTTCAGTTGCCGACCGGTAAACATCACTGTGCCTCTGCTCCTCAGTTTGTTCGGATTGCTTTTTGCACATCACTAATACCTGCTGTCTCTCTCACTCAGATCGCCACAACTCCTCCATGCCTGCTGCCTGTCCGCCAGACCAGCCTATCATACAGCCACGCCAGTCCAAACTTGACTTTTGATTGTTGTACTACAGTACTTTTGAGTTTTGCGCAAAAGTTTGAATAAAGAAGTTCAACTTGTAATTTCTGGTTCTTGAGTTCTGCTTTTGGGTCATAAACCAAAGACTACCCTAACATACTGTACTTAACAGGGACGTGCTGGGCCCCTGATTCAGCCCGGGAAAAAGAGTTGGAGAGGCCCTCATTGCGCGCTATAAAGAGAGATCTCTCTCTATAGCGCTGCTGCTGCTGCTACTCAACAATTTGCCATTTCATATCATGACAAGTGACAAGACAGTGGGCCAATTAGATGAGTTATATTTCGTCGTTGTCGGGTGGAAACCTTGTATGTCCAAAACCGTTTGTTTTGTATTTATCATTTTAAAAATGATTTAAACTAGTGAAAACAGCCGATCTACAAGCACACAACGCCTCGCACCGCGAGGCGTTGTGTGCTTGTAGATCTGCTGTTTTCACTACTTTTGTGCGACGGCCTTGTATGATGAAGCCGGGCTTTGCTTTGCGAAAAAAATGTACAAATTTGAAACTTGGAGATAGGAGGTTTCTGCCCGACAGTGACGATTTACTTTCTTGGCCGCCCAGCCCCCACAATGGAACAAAGGCCGACATTTTATTTAAACTTTTTCCTAATGGCCGGCCTGGACCGGCCGGGAATAAACCGGCCGTTCGGGAGTTGTCCCACTTTTCCCAATGGCCAGCACATCCCTGGTACTTAAATCGAAAGTTAAAATGACTTACTTTCTATCGATTATTGTTCCCTACGGTGCCACAAAGGGCCCTATTTTCGTCCATGCCTTACCCCTTATCCTAAACTCTGTTGCTATGTTTTACTATTTGAAAAGCATTATTAAATATTTATTTACAAGATGTATTACAAGATAAAGATTGTTTTATCATTATTACAAAACATGCATTAACTAATTGATATTTTTTTTTAACTTAAAAGTAAAATATGAGCGAAAAATATCCGCACCCTGACTCTGTTTGACCAGAATGTAAACAGAGCCTTCCTTTAGTATCAATGGTAACACCTATGAAGGAAGTAAGGAAGAGAGAGGCCCAATTCTCTCAGGCGACCTTGATCCACGTGAGACACCGACGAGCGAGCAGTAGCGAGCAAGTCGCCGCATCGAGGGTTGCGAAGGTCGCATGAGCCGACTCAGCGCAGTTAGAAGTAGTAAACCAGGGGGCCAGAATAGTAAATCTTCATCCTCTCGACTCGACTTTTAGCACCACTGCGCGGTCCAAGTGAACACGGCGGAGCGCTCCCTAACCTCCGGTCCAGCCAATCACAAGCTTCCGCGGGCGGGCCTTGCCTTGCCTTGCCTTACCCATGTCGCTGTTTTGATACACGCATTCTCCTCCTTGGCTCATTAGCGTTCAATACTTCCTCATTGTGCAGCTTTCAGTCTCCTAAGCCAGGGGTTCCCAAACTTTTTTGTCTCAGGGCACCCCATAAATATTGTTTTTAATCCGAGGCACCCCTACATTATAACTTTCACTCCTCGCATCGCGAGGCATTGTGTGCTTGTAGATCTGCTGTTTTCACTAGTTTTGTGCGACGGTCTTGTATGATGAAGCAGGGCAAAAGACGCACATATTTGAAACTTGGAGCAGCAGCTGCTGCTGCTGCTGCTGCTGCTGCTGCTGCTGCTGCCATGCTGCTGCTGCTGCTGCCATGCTGCATGTGAGAGCATGTTAGTCACTCACTGTAATCCAATGAGTCCTGAACAGGGGTCATCCCTATAGCTTCTGCCGTGGACTGAAGACTCACCTCTTCAGAATCCACCTAAACCCATAGCACTACTGTCACACTTTCCTCAATGACCATACATGAAGCTAGATAGCCTTTTTGTGTGTGGTCCAACTATGTTATTGTTTTTCTAGATTGATATACCTATGCATTTGTTATATTGTTGTAATGTACTGACATCATTATTATCTTGCTTAATAGGGATGTGAATTACCTGCTTATTGTAAGTCGCTTTGGATTAAAAGCATCTGCTAAATGCCTAAAGTGTAAACTGTAACCTATGCTGTGGTGGACATTTTTGTCAAAAACCAGTGTGCGCGTGTGCGCGTGTGCGCGCGTGTGCACTAGTGCAGACGTGGGCACGTGAGGGTGTGCTGCCTACAGTCATTGCGTCCAAGTTCAGAGCGCTTCCTCTTCCATTGTTACATTTGTTGGTTTTTGGTTTCCACTGAACTGTGGTCGAATGGACTTTCATGTCTGTCAGACAGACAGACAGACAGACAGACAGACAGACAGACAGACAGACAGACAGACAGACAGACAGGCAGGCAGGCAGGCAGGCAGACAGACAGACAGACAGACAGACAGGCAGGCAGGCAGGCAGAGCCAAGCAAGTGTCAGCCCGTTCCGAATGTGTGCACTACTACATGTACGTAAAGGTCCATGTCTGGCTATTGTATGCAGTGGTGTAAAGTAACTAAGTATATTTACTTAAAGGAGTAGTTCACCACTTTTCAACCTGTCTTCATATAATAGGTCCTCACTAATGTTCATGATAAAATAGCACAATTTTTTTTCTATTCAGTCTGGGTCTCATAGGAGAGCTGTCAAATCCTTCCTACCGGTGACATCATCGTTTGACAAAAAAATAAATAAATAATATTTTTTAAGAAAAAAAATTATCACAAGAACAATGGCTTCCACTTTAACATTGCAACTTTTTCAGGAATAGAAAGCCTGCAGTTTCTATTAGCTTGCATTTCCCATTGATGATGTCGCCGGTAGGAAGGATTTGACCCACCCACAGCTCTCCTATGAGACCCAAACTGAGTAGAAAAAAATTGTGATATTTTATCATGAACATTAGTGAGGACCTATTATATGAAGATAGGTCACAATTAAGGCCGGCCTTCTTTTTTCAGCGGAACTGGTTTGATCAGATTACCATTTGACTTTAAGGCCACCTCTTTTCTTTTGTTCACCTGTGTGTTCTGTTTTGTATATCACTGCTGTAAAATGGGAAATACTTCACTGCTTCTCTTTTGGGCCAGGGAGCAGTCAGAATGCTGTGAGACCTTTTCAATAAAGACAAACTTTTACTTTAAAAGCCTTTGTTCGAAAGACTTCTTAACTCTACTAAAACCTGCTGTTGCTGCGGACCTCACCTCTCCAAATATACCACAGGTGCTATACATGTTCTTTTTATAAATATTAATTCATGGGCTTTCATCATGCATTTATTGGTAGGACAGTAGACTGATAGGAAATGGGGAGAGACACGCAACAAAGATCGTTGGGAATGGGATTCAAACCTACGACATGCTGCCAGGCTGGTATTGCAGCCTAGGGTGCCCGGACCACCACGCCACCGGACCAGGCCTCTGCTATACATATTTACTGAGACTGAGAATGATCCTGAGAACACTATCCTTTGTGACTTTTCTTTATTCTGTCAAGGGAGTTTTGAAGGACATTTTTATGTCGTATATACATTGGTAAGAGAAAGAAAGAAAGAAAGAAAGAAAGAAAGAAAGAAAGAAAGAAAGAAAGAAAGAATATATATATATATATATATATATATATATATATATATATATATATATATATATATATACCTCTTTGTTGAACTTCAAACTATTTTAACCATGTTAAAAAAAACACACGTGATCTGTCTTTTTAAATGCTGACCCTGGGAGGTGAGCTCAGAGATGTCCTATGCATTCGTGCAATTCTATTAATTTATTTGATTATAATCCTGACTATACTAATTGAAGCCGAGGCCAAATTGGGCCAATCGCACGAAAGAGCCCTGACAGCACATGGTTGGTTCTACAGACTCCAAATTTGTCATGCAGATAGCTCCGATCTTTGCCTACGTTCTTAGCTAGGCCTCAACCAAGATAATCCGCGTATCTCGGGAACCGTTCATCTCACCGGTTTCAAATTTGGCACGCACGTTCCCCGCCGCAGCAGATGCCCGGCCTCGACCCGACCTGATACACGACTTTCCGGAACCCGCGCGAAAGATTTGGATTCTCCGTATGCAGAGCCGATGTCTGACATCAGGGTGTTCCGTAACCGGCACTGTGTCTGCAGAGGTCTCCATAAATGGGCATAAATGGCAAACAGATGGTCAAAACGGGTCCTATGACAACAGGTATAATGGGGTTTGCATTACACAGACTTCGGCACACGCGTTCCCCGCCGCAGCAGGGAGTGTAGTGCCCTGCCCCGACCCGATACGCGGTTTTACGGACCAGCGCGAAAGGTTCGGAATCTCTGTATGCAGAGCTAATGTCTGACATCAGTGTTTTACGTAACCGGCACTGTGTCTGCAGAGATCTTCATATGGGCATATAATGGACGCAGACAGACAGATATCTCCATATATGGGCATAAATTGACACAGGCTATGACAACAGGTATAATGGGGTTTCCATTAACACATGGGCTGCTCAGGTTTATAACATTTCTAGCTGTTGCTGGTGCCACTGTTCACTCACGCTTTATTTTGAAGTGCCTCGGAAGCTTCGTGCGTGTGCACGTGGGTGTCCACTGACGATTGAGGAGGATAATCCCTTTGTTTACAAAAGCTCACGAAACTATAATCCAAACCGGGGCCGACCATCGCGGTAAAGTGTCGCCGTGAAAACAATCAGATCTCTGCTTCCCTGGCGTTCTTTTCATCTCATTCAGAGATAAAGCCCTTCTTATGTTTCAGAGTAGAATGTAAAGCAATGTAAGCTGCCTCCGCCATTTTCTCCCTCTCTCTCTCTCTGCCTGCTGCGGGGTGACGTAATGGACTCGGGTCATTCAGAGGGCAGGCTGCAGGCACGTACAGTTAACCCTATGTTGTCTCGTCTCTCAACGAGATAAATCCTTTTGGCTTGGTGACACCTAGTGGCCATAACTCGTCACTGAACGAGTTTGGCTCCCCAAGTGTTAAAGGGTGGGGCAGTTGACAGGTTACCATGGTTACGTATTGAATATTGAAATCCATATATGGAGATACTCGACACATCTCATTAACCCTGCAAGGCCCAGGGTTGCTTTTTGGCAAAAAAAATTAAATCATTTTTTAAAAAATGTTATAATTAGTTTTCCTGTTCTTTTTTCACATTAACATCACCATTAAATCCTATTGTTTAGTATTACAATGCCATTGGCAACGATATTTGCATATAAATACCCCCCACAGAGACTGACATTCACACCTCCCAGATAAGTTGAAATTCCAGCGTCTGGACGAACAACATCTCACTTTTTAATTGAAGCTATTCCTCACTAAAACATAAGTAAAATGCCTGTAATGTTTTTTTTCGTGATCATTAGAATGTCTAGAACACATGCATATGTTATATTGTGAAAAATATCCCCAAAATGCAAATTAGAGCATGATTTATGATTTATGATTTATGGCTATAAAACCTTACTAAAACATTATTAATTTTTTTAAATTACATTTTCCTGTGATTAGGACTTCTACAACACCATCTAATTTTTTTTGGCCAGTAGAAATTAATTCGGGTCTTGCAGGGTTAAGTCTGACCTCACAAGCCCCATATTTGGACCTGGACGACCTCATGCTGCTTAGAAACCTGCAAGCAGGTCCTGGCCGCACTCTCAAGAATGGCACCAGAATGGTGGTAATGCAAATGATGAACAGAGTCATTGAGTGTGAGATTGTAGTAGGCACAAAGAGGAGTGAAACAATCTTCCTACCAAGAATACCTCTATGACAGAGGTGAGCTTCCCTTCACCTTCATTAGACGACAGTTCCCTATCCGTTTAGCTTTCTCTGTTACCATCAATAAGGGTCAGGGCCAAGAGGATGAACGAGTTGGCATCTACTTGCCTCAACCTGTGTTCGCTCATGGCCAACTCTACACAGCCTTCTCCAGAGGTTGTAAAAGTTTTCATTTTGGATAATGACAAGGGCATTACTGACAACATTGTTTATAGCGAACTCCTAAAGGGACACAGACAGATGCGGAGATGTCCATATATGGGCATAAAATGGACACACACAGACACAGATATCTCCATATATGGGCATAAATGCACACAGATGGTCAAAACGGATCCTATGACAACAGGTATAATGGAGTTTGCATTAAAGGTGGGGCATTCATTAATGAAGGGAAGGCTCCGACCTAGACGCTCGCCCGCCCAAAAAAGCACCCACTCATGCAGGTCGGCACAGTAGGTATAGGTAGGATCAATTGTAGTTCCAGTAGATTGGTATGTAGGGTAGGTACGGTAGCAAGACAAGGGTCCATCCATGCTCAAGTTCCCTCAGCCCTATGATAGGTGGAGTGCAGGGGTGCCCAGTCCACCCCTGCATACCGGGCATGGGATAGTTACAGTAATTTTTGGGCTGAGCGTGGGACAAGGACATGGAACAAGTTTACCCAAACATAATACACTTTAAAGCAGTGGTTCCCAAAACTTTTAGCTCAAGAGCCAACAGAGAAATGACATGGCTTCCCGAGACCCATGTGGAAATAGAAGATCTACAAGGTTGTGATCCATGGCCCAGTGTTTGACAACCACTACCAAAAGACATGTGCAATATAGACTGAGCATCTAGTATAGAGTTAAAGATCAAATAAAAACCTTACATTGTGTACTGCTGTCTTACTGACTGCTTTATCCTCTTTAGATCATTGATGCTGAACAGGGTTGTCGCCAACCAGTGTCCACACAGCAGAGTTACTCCACCAAAAGTACCTGACAGTTGACCCTGAAGACAGCCACGATGCCATGGACAGGAAGCTGCCATCGTTTCCCCTTCCTGTTTCTGTTGTGCACGCTTCATCTTCTCAGTCCCGTGCTGGCGTACTTCCTGAAAAACTGCACCATCGTCTACTCTGAAAACTTCAGCTCCCCCGTTTCAGTGGACTGTGAAAAACATGATCTCAGAGGCGTACCGGACGACATTCCTGGGAATTACAACGTTACGTCGTTAACACTGGCTTTTAATTTAATAACCCACGTGGACGACGGGGCGTTTGCCGAATTCACTGACCTTAAAGAGCTCTTCATGAACACCAACAGACTAACGGCGCTGACGGGTGGAATGTTCCAGGGACTGTCTAATCTGACGCTGCTGCGCTTGGATTGGAACTACATCCATTACATCGACCCTGCTGCCTTCCTGCCACTCACCAGCCTGCAGGCACTAAATCTGGAGACCAACTGCATGCATCGACTCGCAGATATGATTCCCATTTTACAACTGCCGCGGTTACAGGTGCTGAACATCACCATTTACGAGCTGGAGTCTTTTCAATCGAAAGATCTGCCGTCAAACATGTCCTCCGAGCTCCGGGAGTTGAGGGTTATTTCAGGGTCGATAAACACGTTTAGCATCACAACGGCTGCTTTTCCAAAACTCCAGACCATTGACCTGTCCCACTGCTGCAACTTAAGCTGGAAGTGGGATATTCCAGATAAGAGTTTTCTCAGGAATATAACTAAGGTGTATTTTAGTGATTTCTTTTCTTTTTGGCTTTCTTACGACAGCATCAAAAGGTCTCTGCAGAGCCTTGAATCGCTAGAGTACCTAGAGCTGACTTTCATGAATTTGATAGACATAAACAAAGACAGAGAACTATTAGATATTGCCTGCAAAATACCCACGCTGAGGACACTTAACTTACAGCATAACAGCAACCTAAGCAAAAAACTGACACCTTGTACTAATCTAACCAACCTGGATCTATCCTTCAATGGCCTGACTGAACAGTCTATTTCAATACAACAAATGAAACAACTGAGTAACCTGAGCCTCGCCAACAACCACCTTTCCAAGGTGCCAGACGATGTTAAGTATCTCCCCATGCTTCAAATCCTGAACCTGAACGACAACTGGATTAATCAATTAAGCTGCTCGGACTTCTTAAATTTAACAAGACTCACACACCTTCATCTAGACCACAACCACATCACTGAGCTCAAATGGTGTGTGTTTTTACATCTCAACGAGTTGAAGGTTCTAACTCTGAATGACAATTTCATTGAGAGATTTGTCTTGACGTACAAGGTAGGTCTGCAGAAACTAGAGTTCTTGGAGCTAAAGGGGAATTCCTTTAAACAACTCTGGGGTGGGGATTTTAAAAGTCTGAAATCGCTTAGGCAGTTACAAGTGGAGTCGGATAAACTGGTGTGGTGGGACAATGATGCCTTTGAAGATCTTGATGAACTTGAAACCCTTAGTTTAATTGTCAATGTTGTCGACATCTCAAACCCATTTTTAACTCCCCAAGATTTACCACAGCTGAAGAGCCTGAAGAACCTCACAATACAATTCAATATAGAATCTGAATATCCTCTAACATACATCACATTCAGCAAAACTCCACAGCTGAAGACTCTGAGCTTAAGGAGTAACAATCTGCCATACCTGAATCCAGAGCTGTTTAAGTCAATCCCACACCTGGAGGCTCTCGACCTCTCCAACAATAAACTTAAGTCCCTGGATTTCCTGGAAAAGGCCAACCTGAATCGACTCTCTTGGCTGGACCTGAGCCAGAACGAGCTGGCGAGGATCAACGTCTCTGTGTTAGAGTCTCTACCCCGTCTCACTTATGTCGACATGAGCAGCAATAGTTTTGATTGCAGTTGCTCCAATGCTGACTTTCACCGATGGGTACGGAAGAACCAAACACAGGTAGTTGGTGCTCAACGCTACACATGTGGCTTTCCTCTGGATAAAAAAGGAACCAGTTTTATGGACCTTGACGTCCATTCCTGTTTGAAACACACCACGGCCAAAATCTGTTTCATTTCCTCCACTATTGCGATTCTGCTGACTCTGCTCGCGTCCTTCACCTACCACTTCCTGAAGCTGCACCTGCTCTACGGGTACTACCTCACCCTTGCCTTCCTGTATGATGCCAAGAAGAGAAAGGGGGGATCTCCTCAGCGCTACGACGCCTTCGTCTCCTACAACGTTCACGACGAGCTCTGGGTTTGCAGAGAGATGCTTCCGGTGTTGGAGGGAGAGCAGGGCTGGAGACTCTGTCTGCACCACCGAGACTTCCTACCAGGTACAAACCTCTCTCTCTTCCCCTTATACTGTATTTATCTAAACATGACATTACTTTCTGCCACTAATACACTTGTAAACGTATGTGGATCGTTACCATGCTTTGTGACAGCTTTTACAGAAAAATACATAACGTAAGCTTTAAAATGATGGAGCATTCATTCATTGAAATCTGAAAACATTTGAAGAAGATGACCATTTTAAATGTGTTAAAACCACAATACCCAAAGCATAGAAAATGCCAGTTTTGAAACACTATCCCAGCAATGGGAGGGACAATGGGAGGAACAATAGGTAGTTAACTCCACCCCTAACCACTCTCCTAACCACTCCCCCACCAAGGACCGCTCTCTGGCAAATTACGTTGGCTTGATTTGGCATTAGTATGGCAGTATTTAAAGGTAGGGTAAGTGATCATTTAAAGGTCTGCTGTCAGCCCCGAAATTATAATAGTATGATACAGTAGTTCATGTGGTCTCTCTCCCATGTGGATCCTCAAACAGTCTGAAACTGTCTCAGTGTAATCTGCCCAACAACAGCTGACCAGTACAATAAGTAGCCATACAGTCAGGCTATACAGACAATTAATGTGATTGGCTTATAATTGTGCATCCCCACAATGACAACATAAAAATATCAACTTTTTTTTATTTTTTAAGACAATTCTTAAAGTGACAGTAACCCTTTAGGTGACAGGCCCCCTTTAACCCTAACCCTAACCCTTTCAATGTTCATGTAGGTGACAGGCAGGGGCCTTCCTCCAATCATGGTCATTCGGGGCCCTCACTTGACCATGATTGGAGGAAGGCCCACTCTATCCTGATTGGAGGAAAACCTGTCACCCAAGTTTAGGTGGAGCAACTGAAACTGCTTTTTGTCTCCTCACAGGGGATAAGGCTGAAGTGCAAATATGGACCAAACACTCTATAGTAACTAGTACTAACAGAATTATAGTCTGTTCAGTATAAGATCTGGTTGAATCTGTTTTGAATAGGGTAACTTTTGGTTTGTTTCCAGGTAAACCCATCATGGAGAACATCACAGATGCCATCTACGGCAGCAGAAAGACCATCTGTGTGATCAGCCGCCGTTACCTGGAGAGTGAATGGTGCTCCAGAGAGATCCAGCTGGCCAGGTGGGGGCGCCACAGTTCACTGATAAAATTTAGTAAAATTGTGTGTCAAACAAACGTGGAGCCCTCACACAGCTCTGTGCAATTTTTAGTGACTATTGCTTATAACACAAATCGAGTTTTTCCCGGAAAATTATTGCAACCATCAGGTCGCAAGTTACTATGAAAAGCTCCACCGGCTGTGTGTCTGTCAGTCTGTCTGTCCGTCACTTCACGTCACACTTTTGCCCCTACTCTTATCTTTGCCACCATTGGCCCTATCAATGCCAAACGTTGCACACATACTCCTTGGATGGCAAATCACAACCTCTGCACCTGATTTCTCACATGGCCCTCTTCTAGTGCCAACATCAGGCCGATTTTAGCAAAACACATTTTTGGATACTGCTCCTACAGATTTTGGCCTAATATTTGACCGGGATTATGTTTTATTATAGGCTAATTAATAATATTAAGATTTCCGGGAGCTTTGGTGCCACTTGCGGGCTTCCGGGAGGAGACGCTGATTTCAGGGAGACTCCTGCACCTTCCAGAAGACTACCTGATTTAACTTAGCGCTATATACAAGTTTGACTTATCGTATGTCTTCTCCTCTCCTCTGTGCAGCCACCGTCTGTTGGACGAGAACAACGATGTGTTGGTCCTGGTGTTTCTGGAGGACATTCCGGTGCGCCACCTGTCTTCCTACAACCACATGAGGAGGCTGGTGAAGAGACACACCTACCTGAGCTGGTCCCAGGTTGGACGCCGACACCCGGCTCTGTTCTGGCAGAACCTCGGCAGAGCTCTGGCCACGCGAGACACTGAGCTACATCTCAACATATAGATCTAGAGAACCTAGAGAGTGCTCTGGACTCGAGAGACACATAGCTACATCTCAACATATAGATCTAGAGAACCTACACAGAGCCCTGGCCACGCGAGACACTGAGCTACATCTCAACATATAGATCTATAGAACCTACACAGAGCTCTGGCCACGCGAGACACTGAGCTACATCTCAACATATAGATCTATAGAACCTACACAGAGCTCTGGCCACGCGAGACACTGAGCTACATCTCAACATATAGATCTATAGAACCTACACAGAGCTCTGGCCACGCGAGACACTGAGCTACATCTCAACATATAGATCTATAGAACCTACACAGAGCTCTGGCCACGCGAGACACTGAGCTACATCTCAACATATAGATCTATAGAACCTACACAGAGCTCTGGCCACGCGAGACACTGAGCTACATCTCAACATATAGATCTATAGAACCTACACAGAGCTCTGGCCACGCAAGACACTGAGCTACATCTCAACATATAGATCTATAGAACCTACACAGAGCTCTGGCCACGCGAGACACTGAGCTACATCTCAACATATAGATCTATAGAACCTACACAGAGCCCTGGACTCCAGAGACACTGAGCTACATCTCAACATATAGATCTATAGAACCTACACAGAGCCCTGGACTCCAGAGACACTGACCTACATCTCAACATATAGATCTATAGAACCTACACAGAGCCCTGGACTCCAGAGACACTGAGCTACATCTCAACATATAGATCTATAGAACCTACACAGAGCTCTGGCCACGCGAGACACTGAGCTACATCTCAACATATAGATCTATAGAACCTACACAGAGCTCTGGCCACGCGAGACACTGAGCTACATCTCAACATATAGATCTATAGAACCTACACAGAGCTCTGGCCACGCGAGACACTGACCTACATCTCAACATATAGATCTATAGACGTACACAGAGCCCTGGACTCCAGAGACACTGAGCTACATCTCAACATATAGATCTATAGAACCTACACAGAGCCCTGGACTCCAGAGACACTGACCTACATCTCAACTTATAGATCTATAGAACCTACACAGAGCCCTGGACTCCAGAGACACTGACCTACATCTCAACATATAGATCTATAGAACCTACACAGAGCCCTGGACTCCAGAGACACTGAGCTACATCTCAACTTATAGACCTATAGAATAGGGTTGTAACGATACATTTTATAGCAATAGCATCATGATACATGGTTGATGATACGATAGATGGACGATTGGTTCATTCATGGCGATTGATGATACAATTTGATTCAATGATTTAAAATCGAAATATTAACTATTTAGCAAAGACATTAAATCTGTGTGAAACGTGTCAATAGTGCATGTTTTTAAGGGAAAAATCTATATTATTATTGATATAAATAAGTAAACACTGATTCTCTAGCAAATACATGGATTACATTTCAACACATATGGACAAACCCGCACCTTGACATTTATCGATAGACCAAGAGTAGCTATATGGAATGGAAAAGTAATTAAACTCATCTTTTTCATTTTCCTTCTTAAAATGGCTAAATACAAGGCACAGATACTTAGTTTCCATACAATAAATTATTTGCACTGCAAAACAATTCAATACTGATTATCTGCTTATGCTTAACTAAATTGTTTGTATTTATTTTTTTCATGCTGATCTGTTATTTGATCTGTGCATCTGCAAAGTGTGGTTATTTTTATGTTTATGTTTTCATTTGTATATAATTTTTATTCATCTTTATCACTAAGGATACTAGTATTCTGTTGAAGTGGGGGGTGTAGTGGGGGTTGAAATGTTGGAGGAGCCTTATATGTATGTTTTGTTTTGTTATTCTGTGTTGTTTATTGTTGTTGTTGTTGTTGTTTGTTGTGCTTGAGGAAAACCTCGAAAACGGGTTGCTGCAACTCAATGGTTGATCCTCTAACAAAATTTCAAATAAATCTACATTGTAAAATGATACCGATACGATACAAAGCCAAAACGGTACGCTATATGCTTTTGCATAACGATATAGTAGATCATTGCAGATTAAAATAGATTTTTCGATTCAGTTTATCGTTACACCCCTAGAACCTCCACAGTGCCCTGACCACGCGAGACACTGAGCTACATGTCAACATACAATTTACAGTTGGCACATTTGGCATTTAGCAGAGCAGAGCTGAGTTAGCAAGGTAAACACAAGGTAATGCATCAAATGAATAGAAATAGTAATCTAAAATCGTAGATAAACCAAGAACCTATCATCAGTCTAAACTAGAATTAGCAAAATAATCATAGCTACTGTATACACACACATCAATTTTCAAGTTTACATTTTCAAACCTATATCACAGGGGCTTTTCTTATAGCATAGTGAATAGACATATATTTTATTTACATTATTATATTATTACTGTGTAACTTTTTTGGCTATTTTTGAATGCTTTTGATTTTGCCTTTACTAAATCATATAAATTACGTTTACCATAAGAGTGTTTGGCATCCTTTTTTGGTCCATCACATCACCTTTATATAGAATTACAATTATTGTATCACTTTTAATTGAAACAGAGTATGGATACTTTTACTTAAGTAAAACATTTACTTTTCCTACCACTGCTTTCACGCAGGCCTGAAATAGGCGAAGTACAAGCTCACAACATGTCGCTTCCATGCCGCATTGTGTGAGCTTCTACTTCGCCTGTATTTCCACAGCCACAAAGCAAAGTATGAATCAAGCTGAAAGGACGACTTCGCCACTTCATACAATTGGTCTTCACTAATGTTCATGATAAAATATAGCAAAAAGAGATTCTACTCAGGCCAAGTCTCAGAAACTCATCTGCCAGTGACTTTTTTTTAACATATCATCACTGTCAGGCAGAAACCTTGTATCTCCAAGTTTCAAGTTTGTATGTTTTTCACCAAGTAAAGCCCTGCTTCATCATACAAGGCTGTTGCACAAAAGTAGTGAAAACAGCCGATCTACAACACAGCACCTTGAGGCATTGTGTGCTTGTAGATCTGCTATTTTCACTAGATTAGTTCCTTTTTAAAACAATAATTACAAAACGAAAGGTTTTGGACATACAAGGTTTCCACCCGACACCGACGATATGTTTTTCTTTTTTAAATATTTCGATTTTTATTGTCACAAGAACAATGGCTTCCATTATAAATAACATTGTAACTTTTCAGGAATATGAAAGCCTGCAGTTTCTATTAGCTTGGATTCCCCATCGATGATGACGTCACTGGTGGATGGGTTTCCTAACTGCCAACAGCCCTCCAATTAGGAGGGAGGCGCTCTCCATTCTGACATGTCACCACTCCGACAGTGACTTCTTATTAGCGACTTTAAGCTTGATAATTTTCAGGACGGCAACGCCAGGCGGACTACTGCTGCTATGACGTCAAAATGGTTAAGCAAAGCCTCGGCCGCGACGGGTTCCCACCCCTTTAACTGAACGCTTTGGTTCCCATGGCGACGCGTACACGCAGCAGACGGAGTAGGCGCTACGTGGGGAAGGGACCTTCTGCCGTAGTAGAGACGGCTGCGGCGACGGCAGGTTTATCTATCGAGCGCGGATCATTTCCGGTTACCGTTGTCATCTGCCGTTGCCGTAGCGTTGCTTAAGGTCACTATTGACAGAGTGGCAACACTTCCATAGAGGTTAAGGTTAGGGTTAGGGTAAGAGATAGCGTTAGTGTCGGAATGGAGACATGTCGGAAAGGAGACATGTCGGAATGGAGAGATGCACTCACAACTGTGCTATTTCATCATGAACATTAGTGAGGACCAATTATATGAAGATGGGTTGAAAAGGGTTGGAGCCGTCCTTTAAACCAGTGGTTCTCAACCTGTGGGTCGGGACCCCCAGAGTACCTCTGGTCAGTACCTCTGGTCAGATAGATAGATAGATTAATGGTCAAACATTGGTCAAATAGTCAAATATTAGCGAGGCGTTGTGAGCATGTAGATCGTCTATTTTCACAATGGAATAGATCTAGTCAAACTAAATGTAATGCCAGCTCCTACAATTCCAAGTGCTTGTGCAGGGTGGGGGTCCCCAGTTCAAATATGATCATTTTGGGTGTCACGTGGCCTGAAAAGGTTGAGAACCACTGATTTAAACCTATTAAAGCATCCCCCTCCCCTCCCCTCCCCTCCCCTCCCCCATCCCTCTCTCCGTCGCTGCACACGATGCTGCATCGTTTCATTTCGTAGCCTCCGGGCGAGCACCGCGCCGCTTGCTTTTCTCACATCGTAGAGAGATGAATGCCTTAAGGGCCAGAAAACCTCCCTGCAGGGACGTGCTGGGCCCCTGATTCAGCCCGGGAAAAAGAGTTGGAGAGGCCCTCATTGCGCGCTCTCTCTATAGCGCTGGTTTATCATTTTAAAAATGATTTAAACTAGTGAAAACAGCCGATCTACAAGCACACAACGCCTCGCACCGCGAGGCGTTGTGTGCTTGTAGATCGGCTGTTTTCACTACTTTTGTGCAACGGCCTTATATGATGAAGCAGGACTTTACTTTGCGAAAAAAATTGTACATTTGAAACTTGGAGATACGAGGTTTCTGTCCGACAGTGACGATTTACTTTGTTGGCCGCCCAGCCCCCAAAATGGAACGAAGGCCGACATTTTATTTCTATTTTTTTCCTAATGGCCGGCCTGGACCGGCCGGGAATAAACCAGCCGTTCGGGAGTTGTCCCGCTTTTCCCAATGGCCAGCACGTCCCTGCCTCCCTGTCTCGCTGGCTTGCATGCTCGCTTCTTTGCCGTGTTTTTTTTTTTTTTTTTTTGCCAAGCCAGCTACATGTACAGTATAGGCACGCGTATGAATTTAAGAGAGACGACGTTATCATAAGAGACGCTCTTTTAAAAAAAGAGAAACGTCCTAATTGGCCCCGTCGGGAACCCGCAGGAAATGATCCTCATAGGCGTCCTTTTTTTAAATATACATATGAGCCAGGAGGGTGCATTACGAGGTGCATGGTAACTTTCTTGCATTATGCACTAAACATAATCGCTGTGTGTGTGTGTGTGTGTGTGTGTGTGTGTGTGTGTGTGTGTGTGTGTGTGTGTGTGTGTGTGTGTGTGTGTGTCCACCCCACCCCCCTACTCTTCTGTTAAGTTTTCACTCTACAGGGGTTCACTAGGGGGCACCTCTCCTGGGGGGGGGGGGGGGGGGGTTCCGAGGGCGGGCTAGTAATTCATCCCCTCTCTGCCTCTTAAGTGGAGGTGTGTGTGTGTGTGTGTGTGTGTGTGCGCTTGCGTGCGTGCGTGTGTGCGTGCGTGCGTGCGTGCGTGCGTGCATGCGTGTGTGTGTGTGTGTGTGTGTGTGTGTGTGTGTGTGTGTTTTTGTGTGTGTGTGAGCGAGAGAAAATGTTGCTGAGGAGAGAGAGAGAGAGAGAGAGAGAGAGAGAGAGAGAGAGAGAGAGAGAGAGCAGCTCCCTGGAGACGGCCTTTAGAAATTGCGGAGCCGGCGAGCGAGGGGTTTTGATGAAGTCTTGTGTAGTACAGAGGTACTATAGAGGTATAGTATAGGCGTGCTGCTGCTATGATCTTATTGTCATGCATGTGAAGGATTGTGTAGTACACACGGGTGGTGCACCATCATATACTGTGTATGCTACGGTCTGTGTATATACGGTGCGCGTATAGACCAGGCTATAAGAACACACCTCTTTTTGCAATCTCTGCTGTTGCTGCGAAGCCACAAAAGGCCCTTTCCCACTGGGCCAGATAACAGATAAAAACATCTCTTTCTCCAGATATTTTTCCATTCAAAGTGGATGGTAGATACAGATAAAAAAAATATTTGCCACAGATAAAAGTATCTGTGGCAAATATCTGTGGCAAATATTTTTTTTTATCTGTATCTACCATCCACTTTGAATGGAAAAATATCTGGAGAAAGAGATTTTTTTTATCTGTTATCTGGCCCAGTGGGAATGGGCCTAAAGACAGGGTTTGATTTTGCTGGAAGTGTATTCGCTCCTTCTGTCTCCATGAAGGCCTATAAGCCTTTTTAACCCATTTAGAAAGGGTATGAACATTTACATTTTTCACGCTATTTTCAAAACAAGGGGGAAAAAAATCCTGAACAGAAAAAAGTAGATATTTTGAAAAAAATCCTTGCCATGAAAATGTTTACGAATATTTACAAGCCACTTTAAAGAAAAAAGGGGGACCCCCCCGCATATCATATGGGATCAAAACGACAGCTTCAACAGCGAGGCTCTCATTCCGTTCTATTATACTGTAAGGCTACTCCTCCTCTTTCATACTTCACAGCCCTTCCTTCCAGCGCTGTGTTAATTAGCATAATGGCAGTTATCTCCAGATGAAGTCATTAACTTTTAAACCCAGGGTTTTGTGGCAGAGACAGCGGCAGCGTGGGCTGACATCCTCCAAACCAGCCGGGGGCATTTACATTCACCAATGGTGAAGCATTCAACATGTTTTACTTAAAGTATCTATAATTACTAGTAAAGAAGCCTCAGGGCAACAAGTCATGTCTTGGCCATCTGGCCAGTGATGAATATCGGACCAGTTACCATTATATGGAGACCCCTGGTACCCATATATGGAGATCCATGTACTGTATATGGAGATATGCTGTGAGAGCCCAAACATGCTTACTCAGGTATTCGTTATGTGAAAGTCCTATGACGTCTATGATATCTGACATCATTGCATACAATCCCTTTTATGCCCATACATGGAGATCCCTGGCTGCGGAACCAGCCACACAGATATGGGCTGTCTTGGCCATCTGTCTTGGCCATAGGCCTATGGATTCTGTTAGTGTGGTATGTGGCCGAGGGGGCCACCATATGTGGGCATTCCCATTTGAAGTCCTGTTAGATACGGGCTTAATATTGATGACATCAGGGGCGGCATAGCTCAGGGGTAGAGAAACTGGTATTAGAGCACGAAGGGTATAAATCCCGAAGGGTTCCCAGTTCGAATCCGGGCTCCCCCTGAGTTAATGTCGAAGGGTCCTTGGGCAAGACTCTGAACCCCTAATTGCTCCCGGTGAGTAGGTTGGTGCCTTGCATGGCTTCTTCCGCCACCGGTGTATGAATGTGTGTGTGAATGGGTGAATGTAATGCACAATCTATGTAAAGCGCTTTGGATTAAAAGCGCTATATAAATGCACCATTTACCATTTACATCAGGGAACTCCATATATGTGCATAAAAGGGATTCTGTTAGTGTGACATCACAGTGATGTCAGAGCATGATGTCAGAGCGGCAAACCCATAGACCGTTAAAAAGTGTACACGTCCAGACGGCAAGACGGCCAGACAGGGTCAGCATGTGCCGTTTCACATAATAAACTGCGACTTTTGGTTGCATTTTCCTGTAGGCAAGGTGTTTAACTGTACTTGTACTGTACTACATGTCTTTGTATTGACTATACTAATGTTGTAAGTAATGTTATTCATTTTGTCTAATAAAATATTAAATCAATCAAGCAGTCAATAATGCAATGGAGAAATAGCTCTGTTACAAGTCAAAGTCTATAGTATTCAAAATCAGAATAGTACTCATTATCATGCTGACTGTCCCATTTCACATGCACATTTGCTCAAAATGTTTAAATGTGTCAAATTATTTTGACAGTAGCCGATACACATGCTCACAAGCGTATGTATCGGCTATTTTTGAATATAAGTCAAATGAAATATGACTTAATAAATGGAGGCACGAAGCAGTACTGAATAATGGAAATACTAAAGTAAAAATGCTGCATAGATTTTACCAAAAACAAAAAGCACAGCACTTGAGTAGAATGTACTTAGTTACTGACTTTCCACCACTATCATTTAGTGAAGAGAATGAATTGACTTCCGTTGTGTCTTCAGTCTGCTTGGCTCCACGTTGTCAGAATTAATTACTGTGATCGTGTAAGAATAATAATACATGCCATCCGCATCACTGTGAAGCCTCATTAAACATTACCTGTTGCATTTTAGCTTCAGGCAGAAAAATAAACAGGGAAACAAAAACAAATCACATGACTTGTTCATTTGGAATAATTTCTGTCTTTTATTAGAAGTAGTGTTTCCTCATTACAACATGATGATAATTAGAAAGACATCAAAACAACTTTTGTTTTGAAAGATGATTTATTCTGAACATGTAAAGACCAGATGGAGAATTCTGCATCCTTAGGACTGTTGCACTGAAGCAACAAATATGTTGCTATAACTGCTTCAGACGCATGTTTAAAAACATTTATTTGGTAAACGTGTTTGATTGATCGAATTGATTGTCTGTCTTATTAGACAGAAATGTAAACAGCACGAGGTACTCCAGACATAAAACTTTTAGCTAAAAGGTGCATAACACAAAAGTGTGGTCTTGTGTTTAATTCAATCAACATAGCATAACTCCAATTCAGTCAGACAACTCACAAATAGATTGAGACCAATAACAGCTTGAGAACATGTATTTATAACATGTAAATACAAGTGTAAATATAATATTTCATAGCTCTGCTATACATTACTCCCAGCTCAGCACATTAGCAGACAACCATTTAAGAACAGGGAGATACATAAACAAACCTCCTCGGGGGAGAACGGAACCTTTAGGGAAAGCAGAGCTTACTGGTGGTGCTGGGGTGTTGGTGGTAGGAACAGACATAGCACATACAGTACAACATCAGTGTATTCAGTGGCAGCACTGACAATTATAGGCCTACTTCAAAAAACAGAAAGAGGAACACTCGTCAACGAGTAGTTAAAAAATGAACATGCTAGTATTGGGTGCACGGTTTGGGCAACAATGAACTTTAGAACAAGGACAGCAGCAGCACTCACTACAGAACGGATTCTTCATTGTGTATTAGAGCAGTGTTTCTCAACCACTGTGTCTGGGGACACATAATGTCGCTCTGACATCACGCTCTGGCTTCACTGTGATGTAACAATCCCTTGTATGCCCATGTGGAGTTCCCTGATGGCTGATGTCATCAATATTAAGCCAATATCTAACAGTACTTCATATGAGAATGCCCTTATATGGAGGCCACATCAACCACATACCACACACACCAACATAATCCATATAAGGCAGGGATCTCCATGTATGGGCATAAAAGGGTATGATGTCAGATGTCATAGACATCATAGGACTTTCACATAATACATCACTGGCCAGATGGCCAAGAATTGGCGCAACCTCAACCTTTAGGGCGAGGTTGCATGTCGCCCTGATGCGTCGTTATACTGTAGGTCTTCATTCTGTATGGCTGTTAATTTGTAAATTTTTAGTGTAAAATTATGTATGAGGAGCAATTATATACTGTATTTGATAATGAAATATGTGCATCAACTTACGGCATCAGGGGACCTGTGTTCAATTAATTAACGATTATCAAGTATGTTTCCACCAAGCATAATCATTAACTGTGTGAACGTGTGTGTGTGTGTGTGTGTGTGTGTGTGCGTGTGTGCGTGCGTGCGTGCGTGCGTGCGTGCGTGCGTGCGTGGGTGTGCGTGTGTGTGTGTGTGTACGTGCTTGCATGCGCATCTAATGCTGACCGTGCAGCAATGGCACGTCAGATGAGAATTGGCTGAGCCAAGCACATTTTCAACATCAAAGTGGAAGCACAGGTTTTTAATTTCATCAGAGAGCTCCCAGTCCCACCGTCCCCAACCGTTATTACGGTATTCCACCTGGGATAAACCACTGACCCAGCGCTGCAAGCATACTGGAACTCTACCATCCTGGACATTGCTGATCAGGGTTCCTTTTATTTTCTTTCCTTTTGGTTGTTATGCCAATTGATTCCTCCCCACACACATTTCTGTGTGGTGTCACTGCCGTTGTATCTTACTGACTCACCTTCCGGTGAGGAGCCCCCACCGGGAGGACGTAGACTCCATAGACTGTAAAAAAAAATATGGACAGTGGAAAGCCATTGGTTTTGTATGGGTGCCGCCATCATTTTAGAAATCATCGTTCATTAGTAGAAATGGTACCATCTCGAATGCTATTGGTGGCCAACGGTCACGTGCAACCGCAGGGATACATACATGGGACATTGTCTTGAGCTTGCCGAAAATAAAGCACACAAAGAAGAATCATCACAAGCCTATGATCACAAGCCCCTCCTACAGCATACCCTGCTTTAACATCAATTAGAACATAAATTGGACCATATTTTCACAAAACGCATATCATGGCGATTGAAACAAGGCTTTAACTAGCGACAGGAACCATAAAATATTAATGACAATGTTTATTAAGATAAGAATATCAAATGTAAAAGTTCTGGGAAATAGAATGGAATCCTATGGAGAACATGTTGCTTCTGGTGCCAGAACAGCGCAACTAGCGGCCAATCATAGGAACTTTCAGTTCCGTGTTTGCTTCATTTTAAATCGGGACAACTACACCCCTGGTAGAGTCTTTGTCAGTGGCGTCAGTTCAGCAAACGCTAGGGTATGGCAAAGATGGGAGTCCTCGTGGAAAAGAGGCATTACATTTTATATAACACGGTTCTATTGTGAAAATAGCAGATCGCGCTGCGAGGCGTTGTGAGCGTGTAGATCGGCTATTTTCGCAATGTCTGAAAAAAAAAACTATTTTTTTACACAGGTTCCTACGGTTTCTTGGAACGGTTGTTCAAGTGCAGCTAAACTTGGCATGTTAGTAAACGTGCCACAATTAACAACAATGCATTGCACCTGTGCAGCTGGAGTAGAAGGTTTCTGCCCGACAGCAACAATATCGTCTCTGTCGGGTTGAAACCTCATATTATGTCCAAAACAGTCACCTTTCAGGATTCATATTCCCAAAAGTAGCAGATCTACAAGCTGAAAACGCATCACTTCATGCCATGTTTCGAGCTGCGTTTCAAGCTTGTAGATCTGCTACTGTTTACACTTTTTTTGTGACGCTGTAGTGTGATCAAGTATAGCTAGGGCATTAATTTATGAAAAAAAGGTGAGGTTTCTGATCGACAGCAACGATAATGTAATGTTTATGTCCTGGTTTGTGTGTCTTGTTCCTTACCAGACACCCATTTATTTAGTTTTTACAAAGTCATACTCGTATGCTGCTCTAAAAAAGAATGAGCAGTTCAATATGAGAAAGTGCCAAGCTTTGAGGTTGGTTAAATCCTGGTGAAATATGGGAGGCAGACTGTAACAGCAGCCTTCTGTTCACTGTCACCATGCTGTTGGAATCAGATGGAACAATACTCCCCCCTGCTGGAAAGGTTTGGTACTAAATAACTTACGGCACATACAGCAAGACCAAGCATTTTTACCACTTAAACCCTGACCTATAAGTCCACCAGGGGTCTATGCTTGGTCCCACTCTTTTTACTCTACACCAGATCTATTGCTTGTCGAGCTTTCTTTTTTTTCCCCATCTTTTTGTGATGGTGTCCATGTGCTAGTGTATGTCTTTAAAAGTGTTTGGCTCTAAACCTGGTTTTAATTTAGTTTTAGTCATGGTCTTTTGAATCAAATTAAATGTAGGTGTAGTCATATTTTAGTCATCTGAAAGGTTTTAGTTTTAGGACGGACGGATGGATGTTTGTTCTGTCATACTGTACACTGCTGTACCCGACTACCCGAAACTAGCTGTTGCCCAAATTAAATGAATAAATATTGATCCATGGGCCATTTCTTGTCTACATATTATTCAGAATCTAATGAAAGAGAGAGTGAGATGTGTTGTTTGTAGTCATCTAATGCTGTGTCGCTTCACAGAAACACTTAAATGTCTGACATTTGACGTTGAACCATGGATCGTCACAACCTCCCAGACTCAACCATCAGGCTACAGAAGCCCTAAAGTTCACCAAACGCAGCGTTAACCTAAACACACTTTTACAACAACAAAAACACATTCTTATTTATTTATCTTTAACATAGGAATAATTTAAAGTGTTCATATTTTTGACATAAAGCTGTAGGAAATACATGACATAATAATATAGTCGTTGCAAAGGTATTGCTTAATTGCCAGACCTGAACCAAAACAGTTTGAAAACCTCTAGTTTAGGTTTTAGTTTGCCTGATTTACCCTTACTTTTTTAGTTCTGTAACGCTGTCTTTGCTCTGTGTTCGAGTACTCTTAGTACTGTATGTTAATTGCCAGGGTGTTTCTCCAGTATCTTATTTTGTAGTACAGTTCTTGTGCTTCCTGTCTACCTGTGTTTTCTGTTACCTGTGTTGTCTCACCACCCTGATTACTTAACCCTGGCCACACCTGTGTCCCGTCTGCCCCAGCCTATCACTGTGTTGATTGACAGTTGATTCACCTGTGTCCCCTTAGTGCCATGTCTACTTAACCTCCCCTGTGTGGTCTGAGTCTTGTTTGCTTGTCGTTCCTGTGTCAGTCAGTGTTAGGCATGATGTGAGCTTTCTGCTCTGCTAGCTTGAGTCAGAGGTCTCTCCAAGTCGACCAGTACAACCACTGACTAGCCGAGGCTGTGTGTGTTTCTTTAGACAGAATAGTTTTATAAGACAAGGCAGAATGTCTACAGCACACATGCTGTCGTGGGTCCTGAAACTTGGTTTCTTGAATCAACAGTGGGTCAATGTTGTGAAACAAATCATAGCCAACAAACAAATGATGAGACCTCAGGGTGGGGTGCTCAGACAGTACACTATAACCCCTTAAATTGCACTGCACATGCAATTCAAAGGAGCTTTATTGGCATGAGAAAACATACGTTTACATTGTCAAAGCAAGTGTCACAAATAGAATAAAAACAGTTGAAAGTGGGGATCATAGGCCTATATACAGTTGGAGGGAGTACAGCATTGTATAAACAGAGCTGAGCTTGTAGAGCGTCTGTTTCTTTTTTTTTTCTTCTTATACATTTCAGACCCTGCCCCTCTGACATCATTCTCTGCACGTTCCTGCACCGCACACACTTTGTAATAATGGTTGTATCTGAGATGTTTCGGATGACTAGTGATAATTGATGAATGAAATATGATTATATTGGCCTATATATCTCCCTATATACCCTAATTTCAGTTCTTGTAGATGTTTTGTAATCCCTGTTGGTTAGTAAGGCTTTTGAATGTATCCTCGTGACGGCTTATTGTGTCTAAAAAGACACATTTAGCCACTTGCACGCATGCCCCCACCCACTGAAATCAAGATCACTAAACGTGCTAAAACAATAGAACGAAGTAAATGAAAACATTTTAACAATCACCTTGTCTTTTCTCTAATCACAATCTAAAATATGAACCCTTGTTGTAAAAAAACAAAGTTGTCCTTTAAGCATTTTTCTCAGAAGATGCTTGAAGCTGAGCAGTGTGTCTCTCCTCTGCATTCGTCTCTCCTCTGCTCCTGTGATGCACCAGACCAGCGGTGTAGGCTGAGGCGCGCTGTAGAACCCCTTGGTTCTTTGATGACAGAAATTACATCAGAGACAAAGCTAAAATCCCCTTTCTTTCTTTTTTTTTCTCCTTTCCTACAAAAACTTGTCTGTGCAAAGTGCTTGGCGGCACAGGGGGACTCATTTGTGGTTAACGTTTTGTGGAGAGCACGACCGGGGGCTGCCCCCTGACGGCTTCAACGAATCGCGTAGGGTTATTGTAAATAATGCCTCCGCAATCTACTGCTTTAAATGCACACACTGTCGTTTATGAATACAATGAAGGATTGCACATATTATGTGCAATATGACAGACCATCAAACCATTACAAAAACACATTTCCAGGGGAAAATGTATCTGAAATAGATTTATTCTCATATCATGTCATTTTGTTAAAAAAAAAAAAAAAAAAAAATCTAAACTCTGAGTGGGAGGCAACGTATACAGTGTTTTTCACTGCAACACAGTCGGAGGCACAGACAGATACAGAGATCTTCATAATGGGAATAAAGGGACACAGACAAACAGATACAGAGATCTCCATATATACAGAGATCTCCATAATTATTTTTAACATAGGAATGATTTAAAGTGTTCATATTTTTGACATAAAGCTGTAGGAAATACATGACATTAATATAGTCGTTGCAAAGGTATTGCTTAATTGCCAGACCTGAACCAAAACAGTTTGAAAACCTCTAGTTTAGGTTTTAGTTTGCCTGATTTACCCTTACTTTTTTAGTTCTGTAACGCTGTCTTTGCGCTGTGTTCGAGTACTCTTAGTACTGTATGTTAATTGCCAGGGTGTTTCTCCAGTATCTTATTTTGTAGTACAGTTCTTGTGCTTCCTGTCTACCTGTGTTTTCTGTTACCTGTGTTGTCTCACCACCCTGATTACTTAACCCTGGCCACACCTGTGTCCTGTCTGCCCCAGCCTATCACTGTGTTGATTGACAGTTGATTCACCTGTGTCCCGTTAGTGCCATGTCTACTTAAGCTCCCCTGTGTGGTCAGAGTCTTGTTTGCTTGTCGTTCCTGTGTCAGTCAGTGTTAGGCATGATGTGAGCTTTCTGCTCTGCTAGCTTGAGTCAGAGGTCTCTCCAAGTCGACCAGTACAACCACTGACTAGCCGAGGCTGTGTGCATTTCTTTAGACAGAATAGTTTTATAAGACAAGGCAGAATGTCTACAGCAGACATGGTGTCGTGGGTCCTGAAACTTGGTTTCTTGAATCAACAGTGGGTCAATGTTGTGAAACAAATCATAGCCAACAAACAAATGATGAGCCCTCAGGGTGGGGTGCTCAGACTGTACACTATAACCCCTTAAATTGCACTGCACATGCAATTCAATTCAAAGGAGCTTTATTGGCATGAGAAAACATGCGTATACATTGCCAAAGCAAGTGTCACAAATAGAATAAAAACAGTTGGAAATGGGGAACATGTACAGTATACAGTTTGATAGATATAGATAGATAGATAGATACCTTTATTATCCCACGGGGGAAATTCAGTTACCCAGAAGGTACAGCAGTTAAAGGTTACAGGACAGTAAGAAAAAAAGAAAAGGACTGTTGTGTACAGCAACAAAGAAGAATCAACAATACAGGAAAATCAGCCATACAGAGCAATTACGTAAAAAATAAATATATATATATATATATATAATATATACATAAAGTGTCGAGACAGAACACAACAACAAAATAGTACTAACGTTTCATGTAAAGGATTGCAATTTTAAGGGACTTTTCTAAGCATATTGCAAACTCAAAGAACTTACAATGGTCCAGTCATTCAAACATTAGGAACTACTTCTCAACGTAGTGCCAAAAATATATATACACATATATACAGTATGCAAAAGTGTTTGCACCAAGACAATAATAATAATGCTTAGCCTAAATAAAAGAAAAAGTGCAGAGCCAAAAAAGTGTCCAAAAGTCTGTGCAAAAAAAGAAGTGACCAGTGTCGAGTCACAACAAAGAAAAAGAAAAAACGCAGGTAGATGCTCCTCTCCGCAATACAGGAGGGGGGGGGGGTAATTTGGATGGCCAGGGATGGAAGATTGGAACAATAACGTGGAGTTGTGTGCGCGTTGCAATCGTCCTTCCGAGCCTCAATAGTACAGCGTCTCCTCCGCCGTTTTGGCCCACGTATGTTACGGACCTCCACAGCGACACATCCTCCGGTCCACGCCACGAGCCTCCGCGGCGAGGGCTCAGCTCCTCCGGTGCGCAGCAGCGTGCGCCTCTGGCCCGAGTTACGGGCTTTCACGACGACAGCGTGTAGGCCTCCTCTTCTGCGCGAACATCGCGCGTATGCAGTTTACTCCGGATCTGAGTCCCGCCGTGCTCGCCTGCATCCAGAACAAGGTCCACGTACATCTCCGGCACCAACAGACTGGTGTATCCATAAAAACACCAAAGCAACGAGCCAGTCCCGTTGCCCCAGGGCCACACGCTTAAGACAGGCTAAACAGAATAGAGGTAGGCCACTGTTTCCTCTGCTTTGTTCCTCGCAAGGCACAGAAGGCCCTTCCCCCACTTTTTCTGCCAGCCGATCAGAAAAAACACGAAAAAAAGACTAAACTACAATATACACTAATAAAACAAAGTTCCTCAGAACATGGCCAATGTAATGAGTCGCCACAAGAAAAAAAAAGAAGACAGAAAAAAGCAAGAAAAAGAGAAAGTAGGAAATTAACTGCAGAGCTCTTCTGAGTTGCGACTGCAGGCCCTCAAGGAGCGCGTCGCAACGAGGGGGTACAGCAGGGGGTACAGCAGTACAGGGGTACAGGGGTACAGGGGTACAGCAGTGTGTAAACAGAGCTATGTCACTGATAAGATAAGAATTATGATACATAATTCTATGTTTGTGTATGAAGCTCATATGACCATAAGGTTATATATTATGAACTGAGCGTACAGTATAGAGACCACATTTTGGTCGGATACTGTAGGGTCAGGCTAAAGATTACAGGTCATAGTAACTTTGGTTGCCCTGACTACGTAATCATGATATACTGTATAAGTCACTAGTGGAAAATTACAAGCACTACGTGGCACTACTTCCTTGTTTTGATTTGGGAACAAATGAATGAGTTCCACGCTTCTTACTGTCATAAACTGTATGTCTTTATATACATGTTTTCCTCCATCTTGGAGGAGAGAGAGAATTCTCGGATTTGAGACCGGTACTGTACGGTCCCTCTCTCACCAGGGCTGGTCAAAGCGCTCCGACACGCTTTAAAAGTCCCAGCCAGGAAAATTCTCTACATTGCTGTATTATCAGACAAAGGAATTTATTTAGACAACAGTGTTATGAGTTTTGGATTAATGTGGAACCGCGTGGACATCCGGGAGCAGCGGACCGTGTTGGACTGTCGGACACAAGAGGTTGGATACTCCCCCGGTCCATGGGCTGCTTTGGGATCTCCACGCTCGGCAAATTCCTAAGTGATTAAGATAAGTACATATTTACTAAATCCCTGTAACGCGTCGTGTCTTTGAATTTTGAATTAACGATGTTAATGTAATGATAATTGATATGATTTGTGAAGTATGTTCTCCCTCTGTCTGGAGGAGTCTAATAATGATTTGGTTTGACACGCGTCGTAAATTAACCCTTATCTATAGATACCGAATGGTCGTAAATTTCTTTGTTTCGTCTTACAACGTTTCAGGGGGTATGTACAACTCCCTATTCTATTTTAAACTATTTATCTGGTTCGTGCTCTCGCTCTCTCATTGTGATGAGGAGGAAGAGACAATACTGATTTTCAAACTTTAACCTTTTTCGGTACAGTCGTTTTTGTTTGTCTGGACCCGATGAAGGGTCATTATTTGTTTGGTTTATAACCTAGGGCGTGAGCTTTCTAGCCAGCCTGATTAAAACCGTGCTCGTAGTCCGTTTGTGGTTATGACTTATCTTGTCCTCCGCAAGTTCAGTGTCTGTTAGATCAATTCGCGGAATGTTTTGTGGAACAGCGACTCAGGCAGTCGGCTGTTTATGTTATTTGTAACTGTATCGATTAATCTGTGTTTATTTGGGTCTCTCAGTTTCATGGCTTTGCGCCAAGCCATCGGAAAGTGAGAAACAATATTTTATCTTTAACTATGTTACTGACCATTTCTGTCTTCTGTAATGAATAATATTAAATACTTTTAAGACATTTTAAAATGTCTCTGAGAAATTAAAGTTAAGATTTAAGATTAAGAATAACTAACTCAAATTATTGATGCCTAAATTAATTTAAACTGTTGTAACTTTAAGACCTTAGAGCCATCCATATGATATGGGTGTGTTTACAGTATCGATAATTCCTGTTTACTCTATATGTCCCTCACTCCCTTGCTGCAGTCGCGATGCAGGCAGGGGAGTCAGGAACTAGCCTAAATTAATATAATATGTTGTAACGTTAAGTTTTAAAATCCTCCAGAGGATTCTGGCTGTGTATTATACTATAATTTCATTTATGTGAAGAATGGATTCTGTGAGAATGAATTTACTGTACTGTATGTGTATGCGAGCAGAAGTGTGCGTGTGGGTGCTGCTTCAGTAACCCCCCCCCCCCTCTCTGACTCCCATCTCTGTGAGCATGAGTGTGTGTGCGTGCGTGCGTGCGTGTGTGTGTGTCACTCCCTCTCCCCCACTCTTGTGTGACTGTGTGTGACTGTGTGCATCTGCCAAGGTCAGATTGTTTTTTTGAGATATCTAATGTTTTGGGAACAAGTGTCTTTGTTTAGACCTCCTTTCTTCCATTTTTCGTCAACACTCTGATTGTTTTCTGTCTAAAGTATTTTGTGGATGTTCTATCCTGTCTTGTTATGAATACATTTTAGAAAAACTCCATTACCCATAAATCTCTTGTTATTGAACTTCCTGTTCCCTGGTTACCATAACAACCTTTATACCCCTTTCTCGCACTTAGGGCGTATTACTTATCACTGACAGTTTCAACTGTCCCTCTCCTCTCCCCACTGCTACTGTACTGTATACTGTAGTGTATGATTCAAAGCCCTTTTTAAGGATTTAAATAATTTAAATTATTTTATTTAACTTCTATGTCACATCTATATTGATGTGTCAAAACGGGGGAGTGTTTAAGGATTAATTTTGATTTAATTTTGATTTAATTTGATTTGTTTTTGATTAATTTAATTTGGTTTTTCATTGATTTAAGATTTATTTGAAACTTAATTTGAAATATTTCTGTTTCAACATGGGCTGACGGAGTGGAGAGGAATGCAGTGTGGGGAAGGAATCGGGTCACCGGAAACCACGACCACGACTGAGGCGGGGTGCAGACGAACCACCACCTGAGAGGCCAGGACAGTGCATGCCATTCCACCGCAGCGGCACCAGTAAAATGGTGCCTGGTCGGTGAGTTTCTGTTGCACTGTTATGCCATGTAGTACAAACGCTACCTGAAGTTCTGAATTAAATTGTTTTGGAAACAGTAAACTGGCCAAAGGTTTCGTCCCCCGTAGGAAACACCTGAAACACCTGAGAAGAGACCCAGAAGAACCCACAGCATACTGCAGGTCCTCTCCCCGACGTCTCTCCAAGCCCCACCGACCGTCATCATCACCGTCATCATCATCCGATCATCATCATCCGATCACTGGACTTATGGACCTTTTTTTAATTCATCTTTTATTACAGGTTTTCATTTTTCATTCTTTATTTTTATTTGTTTATTCAATTTTAATTCTGTCTTCATTCTTCATTCATCTGATAAAATATTTTCTTCCTGTGTCACATTTCTTTAACTTTAAGGATTTATTACAGTTCCCTTTTAATAGAAAATATTACAGTCCTTTTTGAAAATTTGAATTTCTAAATATTATTAAAGTCTTCATATTATTATTATTATTACCCTGATAAAATGTTTAATATGGAGGTCATATGAACCTCATACAAAAATTAAAAGGATAGATTGATAAGATAAGAATTATGATACATAATTCTATGTTTGTGTATGAAGCTCATATGACCATAAGGTTATATATTATGAACTGAGCGTACAGTATAGAGACCACATTTTGGTCGGATACTGTAGGGTCAGGCTAAAGATTACAGGTCATAGTAACTTTGGTTGCCCTGACTACGTAATCATGATATACTGTATAAGTCACTAGTGGAAAATTACAAGCACTACGTGGCACTACTTCCTTGTTTTGATTTGGGAACAAATGAATGAGTTCCACGCTTCTTACTGTCATAAACTGTATGTCTTTATATACATGTTTTCCTCCATCTTGGAGGAGAGAGAGAATGCTCGACCTACCGTTAGGGTGGGGAGAGATTTAGAACTGTCTGTCTACCTTGTCTGTCTCTCCTCAATACAGCAATCTAAATATAGTCCTTTGGCTCGTCTCTTCTTATTTTAACTATGGATTTAGAGATCCATAATTTATTAATAGTCACATGCACATAGACTGAGCTTGTAGAGCGGCTGTTTTTTTTTTAATATCTAATTTCAAGAGTTTTTTTTCCCCTTATAATAAATTTCAGACCCTGCCCCTCTGACAAGTCACAATAATAGGCCTATTTGTTTTAACATGGGCGTCAATGAAAAACTATAACTATTTAAAGGACAACTTTGTTTTTTTTTACAACAAGTGTTCATATTTTAGAGTGTAATTAACTAAGGCCCACGGTTGTAATATTACAATATGTTACATTAGAATGTCTAGAACATGTACATATGTTATTATTTTGAAAAATATCCCCCATATGTAAATTAGAGCATGATTTATGATTTTTGATTTATGGCTATAAAATCTTACAAAAACATTTTTTTGAAAAAAACATTACATTTTCCTCTTAATAGGACTCCTACAACACCATCTGATTTTTTTCAATTTTTTTATTTCAAGTATTTCTTAATGCGGGCCTTAGAGGGTTAAAGAAAATAAATGATGAGTGTTGGCATGCGTGGCGGCATGCATACAAGTGGCTAAATATGTAATTTTACAAACAATAAACCCATTCCCTAGATGCCCTGCAATCTTTCATGGGCAGATGTGACTTATGACGGCTAGTAGTGTTACTGTAAATAGTAATAAGGAATTTACCGACTTATTGTGTCTAAAAAGATACATTTAGCCACTTTCACGCATGCCCCCAACCCACTGAAATCAAGATCGCTAAACATGCTAAAACGATAGAACAAAGTAAATGGAAACATTTTATCAATCACCTTGTCTTTTCTCTAATCACAATCTAAAATATGAACCCTTGTTGTAAAAAAAACAAAGTTGTCCTTTAAGCATTTTTCTCTGAAGATGCTTGAAGCTGCTCCAGTGTGTCTCTCCTCTGCTCCTGTGATGCCCCAGACCAGCCGTGAACCCCATGGTTCTTTGATGACAGAAATGACATCACAGACAAAGCTAAAATCCCCTTTCTTTCTTTTTTTCTCCTTTCCTCCAAAAACCTGTCTGTGCAAAGTGCTTGGCGGCGCAGGGGGACCCATTTGTGGTTAACGTTTCGTGGAGAGCACGACCGGGGGCTGCCCCCTGACGGCTTCAACGAATCGCGTAGGGTTATTGTAAATAATGCCTCTGCAATCTACTGCTTTAAATGCACACACTCTCGTTTATGAATACAATGAAGGATTGCACATATGTGCAATATGACAAATCAAACCATTACAAAAACACATTTCCAGGGGGAAATGTATCTGAAATAGATTTATTCTCATATCATGTCATTTTGTTAAAAAAAACAATAATAATAATCTAAACTCTGAGTGGGAGGCAACGTATATATACAGTGTTTTTCACTGCAACACAGTCGGAGGCACAGACAGATACAGAGATCTCCATAATGGGAATAAAGGGACACAGACAAACAGATACAGAGATCTCCATATATGGGAATTAAATGGATGCAGACAGACAGATACAGATATCTCCATATATGAGCATAAATGGACACAGGCAAACAGATGGTCAATACGGGTCCTACAGAGATCTCCATATATGGGCATAAAATGGACGCTTAGAGACAGATAACTCCATATATGGGCATAAATGGACACAGGCAAACAGACGGTCAAAACGGGTCCTACAGAGATCTCCATATATGGGCATAAAATGGTCGTAGACAGACAGATATCTCCATATATGGGCTTAAATGGACACACGCAAACAGATGGTCAAAACGGATCATATGACAATAGGTATAATGGGGTTTGCATTAAAGGGCAGGGCATTCATTCCCTATTTGCATTGTTTCCGAGTTGGCCAGGTCGCCGACTAGACGCTCGGGCGGCCGAGCTTCTACATGCAATGTAAAAAACGTCATAAAAAAAGAAAAAGAGCGGTGGGCATACTGGGCAAAGTTTTCTGTATGGAAGGAGGAGTTTATCCATGTACTGCTCATCAGAGTCAAAGAGACGCTCAACCGGAGTACTAGAGGGAATATAGTCTATATCAGTGTTTCTCAATCTTTTTTGGCTTGAGTACCCCCTTTCCCTGCTCTGAATCCAAGTACCCCCTTTACCCCGACCAACACCATTATTCCAATAAATAGTGGTAGGCCTATATGAAGCTATGATAACCCCCCATTTCAAGAATATAAAATCACAAATAAGAAATGGAGTGAAAGAGTTTAAAACGGTGCCTCCTGAGCACTGAGCAGATTTATTTTCAACACTGTGGCCAAAACATTTAAGTCCAGTTTTCATGTCAATAACTTTAAAACATTCAAGCACATCATCCCAGGTGCCTGGTACTATGTACAGTAATTTAAGGTGGCAACTATCAGGCTCACCAAGTTTCTCCATGTGTCATCACTAAACATAGCAGTGTTTTTTCCCCCTCCTAATTCAATGGTTTTTAATTATTTAACTATGAATAATATAATCATTTTACTTCTTTTTGGGGGGGCATTTTCGAGTACCCCCTGTAGTACCTCCGCGTACCCCCATTTGAGAAACACTGGTCTATATTATGCCTATATTAAGGCTGTACATAGGCTAGATAAAATAATACAATTACAGCCTATATTCACTAACCCTAAGGAACCGGCAGAGTTTATAAAAACCCAGGGCGCATCCCCTCCAATGTTTTTATGCGTTATCCGTTGCAGCCATTCCTGCCGGCCTTGTGTGACCTGTCTTGTGATCCTCCACCTGCAAGAGTAAACATAAACAATACAGATCTTTAGGAGTCAACATCCAGCAAACTGTGTGATGGCTTATCAAACATTCAATCTTGATTCAAATGTTTACAAACCAAGGTTTTGGATTAATGGTAACTGTGGTGACGGTGTAGGATTACCGGACGTAGACGGAGTCCACTCCTGGTCTTCTTCCTCCTTCTCGGCGCTGGAGGGGCTGGGCCACGGAGAGGACGGAACGCGCGGCGGAGCTGTTTTGCGAGTTTTCTTCAAGTGGCCGGTCATGAACTCTGGAGGAGAAGACTTCTCTCCTGATGGAGAGAGAAGGAGACAGACAGGGGCGTTCTAGAGAGACCTTGCATACGCTCTGGTACATGACATGACCTATGTAGAGTTTAATGACACGTTCTATGTGACCCACTATTACCCATAGAGAGTTTAGAAAGGTGGTCGCTCTTCAAGTTGCTGAAGCGCAGCTTGTCCGCGTCCGGCAGGCGGCGCCACAGTTTTTTGGTGAAGTGGCAGCGCAGGTCTTCGAAGAGGTCGTCAAGGGCCTCGTACCAGTCAAAGGCGTCCTGTAGTGTAAAAGGCAGCAGCAGCAGTAGGTCTCAAAGCTTTTTGTTTCTCATGTGGCCGACGGAGGAAACGGCGCGGCACCAAGGCACCAAGCAACCTTCAGATTAAAAGGCAGTAATAGTGTTAAAATATGAGTTAATATTTTTACGTTGTCATTGTGGGAATGCTGTAAGCCAATCAAATTAATTGACTGTACTTAGACTACTTACTGTACTGGTCAGCTGTTGTTGGGGAGTGAGGGACAGATGAAGGGGAACCCACACTGGACGCGGAGGCGGCGCGGAGGCGGCGCGTCAAAACATACGGCCCTGTTATTTTCAATGAACGAACCCACACCGGCGGCGTCAGACGCGCGCAGTCGCGGCTCTGCCGCGTCGCCTGCCGCGCCGATACACCACTGTTCTATTTTTCCAGCATTGCCGCGCGTTGAACATGTTCTCCCATGGTTCTCCCCACCGGGGAAATGGATGTACTGTTTGGCAGCGCGCCGCATCCAGTTAGGGTTACCGTGCGGCACTTCATGTGCGTCGATACCGCGACGTGACGCTGCGCAGCCGTTCGCGTCCAGTATGTGCTCCCCTTTACACTGTGACATGAGTTTCAGACAGTTTCAGACCGTTTTCAGAGAGACCACGTGACCTACATACTATTATAATTTCGGGGCTTTAAATATAAGGTTTCAATTTGATATAAACAGCCATTGCTACTGAGCAATATAAGGAGACGCTGAATTCCTGGTACCACGTTCAGTTTTTGATTTTAGCGGAGCTAAATAGTATCCTTGCGTGAGAAACGCTCGGATCACGCCAGGCCGTTGCGTCATCCAAAGAGGGCGAGCTTCAACCAAGTCCAGGTGATCCTGGACTTCAGCGAAGACCCAGCGAGCGTCGCGGCGGTGTAGAGCTCTGAGCTTGTAGATCTGGTGATCTTCCATTCAGAGGCAGGTGAGTGATGTGCCCTGGGGGAGTTCCATCCGTGTTACCCTGTTGTTGCAGCTGCTGTCACCTTCACTTATGGTAGGGAGGTGTTTCCGCTCTCTGGCAGTGCTGCTAATCTGTCCTTGCAGGACAGTGCTGTGTCCTTTGCTCTCCTCCAGAAGCTGCTTGCTCTGCATTAAGTGCAGGACACCGGCTGCCATGCTCCTGCCCTTGTAGACGCCATGGACAAACATGTGGGCTCTGCCAAGCGCTCGACGGAAACAATATCTAAATGTGTTAAATGCATCCAATGAAACCTCAACAATCATCACACTTGGACCATAACAAATATGTTCTGGTAAAAGGTCATTATTATTCACTAAAACCTCACCTTTGGCGACTAGAAGCTTCTGGCATCAGACGGCTGGCAGCTTCCCTGGAAGCGGACTTATAGGTTGTGACGCAGCTACCATATGGGGCACTGCATTGATATACTAGTATCCAGAAGCTGCTTGCTCTGCATTAAGTGCAGGACACCGGCTGCCATGCTCCTGCCCTTTTAGACGCTGTGGACAAACATGTGGGCGTACTCAGGGTTGACTAGGAATCACTTGGACGTGGACAGGGTGTGGCGAACCGAGCTCTGCCAGGTGTTCTTCTTCACCTGCTGGTAGAAGGGGAAATGTTCCTCGATCCACCTGTAGATCCAGCTGAGAGTGACCTTGGTCTGTTTGGCCTGAATGTTCATGTAGATGAGACTGGTGTACGACGTGTACGGAGGTCTGATGGTTGAGTCAGTCTGGTACTCTCCCTTCACCTTGTGGAATAGGAGGAAACATGATGGTACTGAAATTAAATAGAAAGTAAATAAATACATAAATAGACACTCGCATACTGAGGGCTCCAATGCAAAGTGCTTTCAATGCACCACAGAAAAGAGCAACGTTTCGAGCAGAACGCTCTTCTTCTGTGTGACACGAGACAGGAGAAGCACCAATCTTATACACAACCTACACACAATCAGGATAATCACATGGAATGTATCACAGCCGTGAACCATTACACACATGACCAAAACAATGAACCAAAATGGCCATAGTCTTTATTCAAGACCATAGTCCATAGTGCAAAACACAACATAAACATAAACAAAATAATATAAAAACGGAACAAAAATAACTTAATAAAACAAATTAACTCTTACTGTGCCAATCCCGAACTAGTTCGGCTTCATGTGTTCTTATCAGGGTGCCGATCCCGAACTAGTTCGGCTTTTTAAAACATTTTTTATGGTGGTAAAGTTTTTTTAAGATGGGTAGCCACTTCACATTTGTCAGAAATGAGAGCGGCGTCCGTTTTGATGTTTATGCTGTGGCATATGGTTTTAGGTTTTAAGCCTAATTGGTTGTTGGGGGGTTTTAAGTCGACTTCTGATGAGAGTCTGACGCTAGAGATGGAAACGATCCTTCCTCCAGTTCCGGTGCCAGACACTTCGGTGTAGTTCGCGGGGCCGACCGTGGCGCTTTCCTCTCCTCACTCTGACGAACCTGGCCCTAATCAGGACCTGCAGGTCGAACTGGTATTGAGCAAGTTGAGCAAGATTAACGCCTGCAGGCCTCTGACTCCAGATCCAAGCCCAGTAGAAGTAAATGTACTTAGTTACTTTACACCACTGCAAACGATCATGACCTCACCTCTGGGCTCGACTCCCGGGCCGTAGACCTTCACCCCGCTGGTGTCCATGGCGGGCTCCACCTGCACGCGGGTGCAGGTGGGTGTACGGGGAACCCGTACATGATGGTGATGGTGTACATGCCGTGGCCCTGCGGGATGTAGGTGATGGAGTAGGTGCCGTCGCCGTTGTTCTGCACGTGCACCTCGGCCTTGGCCCCGGCGTCCGAGATGATCTCGATGGTGAGCTCGGCCTCGCCGGCCTTGGAGCAGTCCACCGTGAAGGAGCCCGTCTCGTCCACCTTGCCCCGCTCCAGGCCGGGCCCGCTGGCCGTCACCTTGCTGGGGTCCAACAGCGACTGTACCATGGCCTTGAAGGGCGAGCCGGGGATGTGCTGGTCGGCGAAGAGGATGTAGTAGTAGTAGTAGTAGTTTATTTGGTCAAAAGGAAAATATACATTACATTTATTTATTCATTTTCTTTTCTTTTCATAATTCTTTTTTCGACCAAAAAGGTGTAGGCTTGAAGCCAATGGCTTATTTTGCCTACCCTTATTTTGATCTTAAATCTTAAAATACCCAATTACTGAATGTCAGTCTCCAGGTTTGCTTCAGAATATGTGTGACACTGATTTACTACGACTCTATGGCATATTAGGAGTCCACTAGTACTAGTGGTTCGCAAGTGTTTTATTTGCAAGGATCACCTTATAATTATTATTGTCCACTCATTTAGTATGTCCATGGCAAAAATTGCATTTTGAGTAAAAAAGGTCCACCACAAGCCAATATGGCGATGACCCCTGCTGGGAAGATTCATATTTATGACAGTCGAGCATTTACGGGTCATGATAATCCTGTCGTATTATGTTAAATAGATAATCAGTGATTCTACATCAACACAAGCCAGCAACTTCTTGGCAGTGTTGGATGTGGTGTTGGCCCCGTTGATAGAACCTTTCAGTCAGAGAGGCCAAGTACTGTAAAATGTCATAATCGTGACAGCCCTACAAGTTGTGGGAAGTTATCTGTCAGAGCCATTCAGAATGGAATGTGAAAATAAATACATTTGAAAATAAACATGCAATTGGAAATTTGGAGTGTGGTTACTGCGATGCGAGTCACACTTGCAAATGAATTCCATCTTACCTGAATTTTCCGCCAAGTTGCTCTTTTGAAGCATGGCACCCCCGGAACAGTCCACAGCATATGGGCTAAAAAAGAATCTGGTCATATTTGAAAGTGTACATCAGTTAACAGTAAGCCAAGAGATTGATTTCTCTCAATAAATCATGATATATATATACATACATATATATATATATATATATATATATATATAAACCTTTTTCTTTTTCAAACTATTTGTTAAATATAACAAATTAGGCCAATCTCTGTCGAATCATACATTTAAAATTTGTAATTATTCAACTAGTCGACCAACACTCCCTCGATAGATTAGTGGACTATTCGTCAGGCCGATATGGAGTCCTGTACTTCACACACATTATGGCTAAGGTCTTCTCAGGCCTATATGGAGTCCTGTCCGGAACCTGAGGATCCCCACATTGGATCAAAGCGATGTCACATAACCTAAATATATAAAGAAGTTGTTAAAAAAGTACGAGGGGATCCGAGCACTCAGAATAAAGAGGAGAGGACCTTAAAGTTAAAACAAAACGATTATGACAATATAATTGCGTCAAATAGTTGTGAGTAGATAATTATGTAATAATTGCGACTGGCCTTTTCTTCAGGATTATGGATGTTGGTGATATTTCGATTATCGCAATAATATCGTAAATCGCTATTTCTTCTGTGACAATAATCGTGACATGACATTATCATATCGTCACATCCCTACCTGGCTCTGCTGGAGCTCTGGGTGGCGCTATGCTGTGGACTGTTCCGGGGGAGCTGTCCATCTTCGTATGGGCTTCTGAAAAATCTAGATTTACTAAAGAGAGAGAGGCTATACCGTAGTTCTGGTCCATAGCTTTTTGAATTATTTTATTTCATTTGCAAGTTTAAAAAGAAATAAAAAACGCAGCTGACTGCCCAAAAGCGTTGGTCAGCTGCGTTTTCAAGCATGTCATGGCACAACACAACGTACCTGCGTGAAGGGTTAGGGTCTGCGTGTATGGAGAGTCTTCTGAGAGGTGCAGCAGCCTCTTCGGGTGAAGACAACAAATGTCTTATGTTGAGCAGCTGTTGCAGCCTCTTCGGGTGAAGACAACAAATGTCTTATGTTGAGCAGCTGTTGATGTGTATGGAGAGTCTGCTGAGAGGTGCAGCAGCCTCTTCGGGTGAAGACAACAAATGTCTTATGTTGAGCAGCTGTTGTTGTTCAACATAAAACTGTAGATAAAACTAAATAAAAAAAATCACGTCAATTCATGGGTTCCCATACAGGGCCTCCAGGGTCTTCTGTATAGAGTCTGCTGAGAGGTGCAGCAGCCTCTTCGGGTGAAGACAACAAATGTCTTATGTTGAGCAGCTGTTGCAGCCTCTTCGGGTGAAGACAACAAATGTCTTATGTTGAGCAGCTGTTGATGTTCAACATAAAACTGTAGATAAAACAAAATAAAAAAAATCACGTCAATTCATGGGTTCCCATACAGGGCCTCCAGGGTCTTCTGTATAGGGTCTCATTCTTCAGTGGAGGGATGATGAGTGTTGCCCCCACCTCGGACAGCATCTTCTCGATCAGGAAACCCTCGTCACCCATTTTGTGATCTGTGATTTCCTGGGTACAGTTTGGACACAAATTATGTGATAACCCCACATGGAGCAACACCAATCAAATGGTGTGATTTTGTTTTAGCTAGCATGCAGTTTCAGTATCAGTCAAGTAATAAAAAGTATAAATTACTCACAGTGGAGGACAGAAGAGCTTGGCAGTTGTTGCCTGCACTTGCTCTCTTGTCATCCACAATGGTAGTGAGCCAAGAACCAGAAAAAGTTAGCTCAAAGGTAGCTCGTCCTTCATGGTAAAATGGTGCAACGAACTGTGGACTGGTAGCCTGACACTCAGCCTGAATTGACATTTCGTTTCACTTCATTATTCAGTCTGAACTCGCTTCCCCCCAGGGCGATTGCAGGGATGGGCGTTGCCAAAAAGAGGCAGTCTTCAGCGATTGGTTCACCGACCAACACATGACATAGTGTTGTTATCATGTTTGTTATGTGTGAGTGTGACTGGCTAGTGGCTAGCCTGTTGCTTGCTAGTAAAGACTGGTAGGCGAGGTTAGCTTGCTAGTGCTACTTGCTAACCAAAGAAACAGTCAGAATAGGAGCACTACGAACTAGTAATCAAACACAACATAACATGCCTGCTACTGGTGTTTCATAGCGAGATCGATACGATCGCATTTTACCGCAATTTACCGCATTTTATCGCGACGTGATGCGCGGTACGGTACGGCGGCGGCGCTGGTGTACTTGGAAACACACATGAGTTCTGGGAAACCCCCACCCACGCTGATCACAAGACACTGATTCACGACGCGGATTCGCCGATCGGATTTTCAACCGAGGCAGGCCTCCTCAATGAGAGCGATCATAGACCTGAATCGCCGAAAAAAAAAATGAAAGGGGTGTGGCTAGCGAATCAGGGTCTGGAACTAGGCTAGTGGACTGGCTGACCATAAATATGGATGACTCGGTAGCCTCTGATTTGGCGTCCTCGAAGTGAGGGACGAAGTGCACTCTGATAATTTCTTCGATTTTAGTGCATAGCACCCACCTCTTGTTTGGTGAAATTAAAACATAGTTGTGTTGCTGTAGTAAAAGTAGCTCTCGAGTCGCTAGGTCGCTCCTGCAGTTCGACACCAACAGAACAAACAGTTCAAGGCAGTCCACGGACATGTGCACAAGTATACTTTACCTGGAAGCCTAAACAGTGGCCAGCCAGCATCGGCCAGCATACTGCATACAGCGACTGTACCATGGCCTTGAAGGGCGAGCCGGGGATGTGCTGGTCGGCGAAGAGGATGTAGTAGTAGTAGTAGTAGTTTATTTGGTCAAAAGGAAAATATACATTACATTACATTTATTTATTCATTTTCTTTTCTTTTCATAATTCTTTTTTCGACCAAAAAGGTGTAGGCTTGAAGCCAATGGCTTATTTTCCCTACCCTTATTTTAACATTTTTTTTTCTCTATTTTTTAACAAAACAAAAATAAGACTCTCAAAGAAAAACAATAACAAAAACAGAGAAAGAGAAAAACAAAGGAAAAAACAAAAACAAAACAGGAACAAAGATCTGATTTGTTAAACAGATAAACAATAATATATTGTATATATAAACACATATTTGTGTACAGCCACACAATCACCTTGATGTTATCATGATAGCTCTCTATACTTATTTATAGTCTTATATTTAAACATTTTTTTGAACGTATATATTGAACTACACAACCTCAGTTCTTGTTCACAGCATTGCCATAGACTCACCCCTTTAACAGATATACAGTGTTTTTTGGTGTTTGTTCTTGCCCATTTTGATTCAAACATACCTTTGTTTCTGAGTTCATATTTGGTTTCTTTTACCTCAAATAGCCCCCGAAGACAGGATGTTGATGGCGTACTCCCCGGGCTCAGTGGGCAGGTAGGACACCGAGCAGTAGCCGTCTCCGTTGTCCTGGCACTCGATCTTGGCCTCGCAGGGGCCTTCCACCGTCAGGCCCAGACCGCCGGTGCCCACTCCCTTGGTGTCGATGGCGAAGGGCGCGGGTTTAACCACCACGCCGCCCTGGAGACCTGGGCCGTAGGCACGCACCTGAGCAAGGCAGCAATGCATAAGATGGTGTTATGATACAGTATGACTCCTTACTTGTGATTTATCTTCTGTTGCTATTTTCAATTACTTATACCGCCTGACCATTTTGTGGTGCGTTTGCAGATTTTGCATTCTTCACCTTTTGCCATTTTATGTGATCAAAACTCACACGGACACACAGAGATGGAGAGAGGAGCATACGGTATTTTTTCCAAATAGTAGCCCAGGGGTCTGACGGGCCCCCGGGCTATTATTTGGAAATATACAGTTGACAATTTCACAACTTAACATCAAACTGCTGGAATAATTCTGTCTGTATGCACTACCTTTGAAGGGTCTGGGGGCATGACTCCTTCCACAGTGAATGGACTTCCCGATACGGGGTTTCCATCGTAGAAGATGTCTACTTTGTAGAGCCCTTCCTCCGGGGGGATGTACTTCACGGTGTGGACCTCGTTGGCGGCGCCCGACTCCAGCTTGCAGGGGATCGGTCGACGAGAGGGCGACGTGATCTTCATGTCCAGTTTACCTTGGCCCCCTGCGCCTCGCGTGTTGATTGTGAACTCTTGATCCTTACCCATGTCCACCTCTGTGGACAAATACATACAACAGGTGGTCAGTCATTGGTCTTCTCAAACCTACCAGGAGGCAGGGGTCATCAATATCTCCGTACACGGACAAATTTTAGATTTTTTGTTTTTATACACCATTATAATATTCTTATTTTGATCTTAAAATACCCAATTACTGAATGTCAGTCTCCAGGTTTGCTTCAGAATATGTGTGACACTGATTTACTACTACTCTATGGCATATTAGGAGTCCACTAGTACTAGTGGTTCGCAAGTGTTTTATTTGCAAGGATCACCTTATAATTATTATTGTCCACTCATTTAGTATGTCCATGGCAAAAATTGCATTTTGAGTAAAAAAGGTCCACCACAAGCCAATATGGCGATCCCCTGGTGATTCCCCTGCTGGGAAGATTCATATTTATGACAGTCGAGCATTTACGGGTCATGATAATCCTGTCGTATTACGTTAAATAGATAATCAGTGATTCTACATCAACACAAGCCAGCTACTTCTTGGCAGTGTTGGATGTGGTGTTGGTCCCGTTGATAGAACCTTTCAGTCAGAGAGGCTAAGTACTGTAAAATGTCATAATCGTGACAGCCCTACAAGTTGTGGGAAGTTATCTGTCAGAGCCATTCAGAATGGAATGTGAAAATAAATACATTTGAAAATAAACATGCAATTGGAAATTTGGAGTGTGGTTACTGCGATGCGAGTCACACTTGCAAATGAATTCCATCTTACCTGAATTTTCCGCCAAGTTGCTCTTTTGAAGCATGGCACCCCCGGAACAGTCCACAGCATATGGGCTAAAAAAGAATCTGGTCATATTTGAAAGTGTACATCAGTTAACAGTAGGCCTAAGCCAAGAGATTGATTTCTCTCAATAAATCAGGAGATATATATATATATATATATATATATATATATATATATATATATATATATATATATATATATATATTCTGTATAGCATTTGATCAAGGCTTGAGATCTAACTTCCATATTACGGTGATTTCCAGCTATTTGCAAATTTCGCACTTACCCAACAGTGATGGGATTTTATTTTGGGCAAAGACATTAATCTTTGCCACATCCCTGGGGCTAATTAATCCTCCTCCTGTATGTAAAAATATATTTTTAATTACATTTGCTATAATAAGAAACCAGAAAAAAAAACAGAAGGAAAATTATATTATGAAATGGAAACACACTCACTGGACTTGTCGACCACTTCGCGACCTCCTTCTGCACTTTAGTTTGGAAGGCCTGCAGGGCCGACAGGGTGTTGTCAAGGTCCGGCACCGCGAAGTGGTCTTGCAAGTGGATTATGAAGGCCTTGACAGCAATGACAATGGCCTTTTTGGTCTCGGGGGCCTGGTTCAACTGTGCCATCCATCTGTAATCAGAATTCAGCAATGTTATAAAAACTGGGATAATAATAATAATTATTATTACAATAATAATAACAATGATAAATACATGAACAAATAAATGAATAAATAAATAAAATAAAAACTATACTTACAACTTGAGGTTAACCCTATCCCTTAGTGGGGAGAGACCGGGCAAATGCCCGTCCAAGTTCAGCCATTGCCAAAAGTTTTTGGCATATTTGAACTTGGAACGGGCATTTTTCCGTTCTCTCTCCACCTCCATCATCTTGAGGAAACTCTCTAGGTATTCATCTGCAGTTAAAAACATACATGGGTGGTTAAAAAAGTTATCTTTCATTTTTCACATGAAAAAGGTCAAACTGAAAGAAGTCCTTACGGGTTTCCGGTACTGGGGGAACGGTGCCTTTGGAAAGGTTCAGTCGTTCTCGGAGTTGGAGGACCTTGTCTGTGAGTCTAAGGACAAAAGGGTCTGGTAGAGGAGATTTAAGAAAAGTTACAAAACACTTTATCAGTTGCTATGTCTAAACGGTAACACACACACACACACGCACACACACGCACACGCACACACATACACACACACACACACACACACACACACACTCAACAATTTTGACCCATAGTGTTACGTAAATGACATCAGTACATTCTGCTCCACGACCACCTACTCTCAACCGCCTGCAAATATGTCTGACAAACCAGATATGACTGAGATCGCTGGATTTGACAAGGCCCAGTTGAAGAAGACGGAGACGCAAGAGAAAAACGTCTTGCCCACCAAAGAAGTCATTGAACAGGAGAAGGCAGCATCATGAAGACCTCCGATGCACTGTACAGTCCACGAGCATTGCCTTTTTAATTCCTCCTTCTCCACCTCTGCCTCCTCCTCCTCGCCCTTCTCCTCTTCCTCCTCGTCCTCCTCGTCCTCCTCCTTTTCTTTCTCCTCTTTCTCATCCGCCTCCTCGTCCTCTTTCTCCTCCTCCTTCACTACCTCCACATCTGTCTCCTTGTCCTCCTCATCCGCCTCCTTGTCCTCCTCTTTCTCCTCTTTCTCCTCCTCCTTCGCTTCCTCCACATCCGCCTCCTCCTCCACATCTGTCTCCTCGTCCTCCTTGTCCTCCTCGTGCGTGGCCCCACACTGTCCCCCCGCCTCCTCCTCTTCCTCTTTTTCTACCTCCACCTCCGCCCCCACCTCTGCCCCGGAATGTCCAGCCGCCTCCTGTCCAGCCGCTATCGGTAAGGAGGCAGCCAACATCATAGCCATTAAATTCTCGTTCTCCAACTTGTCCTCCTCCTCGCCCTCCTCCTCGTCTTCCTCCTCGTCCTCCTCGTCGTCCTCCTCCTCATCTTCCTCGTCGTCATCGTCGTCGTTGTCGTCCTCCTCCTCCTCCTTGTCTGTGGCCGAGTTCACACATTAGTAATGTAGGCGTCATACACAAGTTTTGAATTTTAAACAACATTTTTTCTTACCTTTGATGTCTTCGGTCGTCACCAGGTTTGGGTGGCTGGCCCTCAAAATTCGCAGTTCTGCGTTTATTTTGGCCCTTTTGACGCGCGTGCGGACCTTTCTAAGTTTGGGACTACAGTTAAGTTTATTTATGATTAACATTGTATTTTTAATTGTATTAACAACACTCTATGATATTGGACAATACCCATCTGTTGTAAATTCTGTGAATAAAACATTTTTTTTCAATACTTATGTTTATCACATAACCATGGGTTGAAACCAGGTGCCTGTCTAGCCTTTTATTTTCCCAACTGCAGTGGGGGCACTGCAATGCTTCATTACATCTGCAGAATAATTGAAGACCATTTAACCACAATTTAAAACTAGAAAAGAAAATTTCTAAGAAATTTTAAGTGTGCCTTCAGCTCGCTAAGTGTGTGCAACCTTGTATAGCAGTTGGTGTTAGCATTTGCATTTTTGCATTAACGTTAACATCATTATTAGAATTTTTTTTATATATATATATATATATATATATATATATATATATATATATATATATATATATATATATATATATATAAAACGCAGCTGACCGCCCAAACGCATTGGTCAGCTGCGTTTTCAAGCATGTCATGGCACAACACAGCGTACCTGCGTGTAGGGTTAGGGTCTGCGTGTATGGAGAGTCTGCTGAGAGGTGCAGCAGCCTCTTCGGGTGAAGACAACAAACGTCTTATGTTGAGCAGCTGTTGATGTTCAACATAAAACTGTAGATAAAAAAAATTACGTCAATTCATGGGTTCCCATACAGGGCCGGCAGGGTCTTCTGTATAGGGTCTCATTCTTCAGTGGAGGGATGATGAGTGTTGCCCCCACCTCGGACAGCATCTTCTCGATCAGGAAACCCTCGTCACCCATTCTGTGATCTGTGATTTCCTAGGTACAGTTTGAACACAAATTATGTGATAACCCCACATGGAGCAACACCAATCAAATGGTGTGATTTATTTTTTTAGCTAGCATGCAGTTTCAGTATCAGTCCAGTAATAAAAAGTATAAATTACTCACAGTGGAGGACAGAAGAGCTTGGCTGTTGTTGCCTGCACTTGCTCTCTTGTCAACCACAACGGTAGTGAGCCAAGAACAAGAAAAAGTTAGCTCAAAGGTAGCTCGTCCTTCATGGTAAAATGGTGCAACGAACTGTGGACTGGCTGACCATAAATATGGATGACTCGGTAGCCTCTGATTTGGCGTCCTTGAAGTGAGGGACAAAGTGCACTCTGATCATTTCTTTGATTTTGGTGCATAGCACCCACCTCGTTTGGTGAAATTAAAATGTAGTTGTGTTGCTGTAGTAAAAGTAGCTCTCGAGTCGCTAGGTCACTCCTGCAGTTCGACACCAACAGAACAAACAGTTCAAGGCAGTTCGCGCGCATGCGCACAAGTATACTTTGCCCGGAAGCCTAAAGTGGCCAGCCAGCATTGGCCAGCGTAGGGTATATATAGCCATTCGTCACTATAAGGTAGACGTCTGGGTGTAGTCGTTTTATATACGGCATTTCAACGCCTTTGTTTAGACCATGTATTAAATAAACCTAAATATACGATGAATATGGCCTCCTCTGTCAGTCAAGACAGTGCAGTGCCTAACTAGAAGCTGTAGGAGGTGCACACCCAGACGTCTACCTTATAGTGACGAATGGCTATTAAAATCATTTTACACCAATATTTGGAGATCAAAACGGAATCTAGCCGGTTGAAATGACGGCTAAAAAAGAACTAGACGTGCAAAAAACGACTATTGCTCAGTGGGTGACCCACATAGCCACTGCCAACTCCTTCACAAACAAAGAATCACCAGGGGTATTTCTGATCCTGCACCAGACATAAACCATTCATTTTATTCATTCTCTTCGGTGCGGAATTTGTTGCGTGGGTTTGTTAATTTTATTCCCAGCTGCCTCGCTCTTCTTGGCTCCAACACCGTGTGCTATTTCAGCACAGAACCTCTTGTTGCACATCAGGACCTCCAGTTCTTGGATGTTATGGACCAATTCTTCTCCTCCCAAGTGAATCAAAAATCCCAAGCAAAATACAGTACATATTACATTACATATCCATGCCAAGGTGATATTGCTTTCTGAAAACAGAATATATTTTTTTGTTAAAAGGTTAACAAATATTGTGTCATGGGCCAATTGGTGGGATAGGGGCTCAGATGGTAGCCTAGTAAACTAGACTCCTCCTGGCTTCAGATGAATCAGAATCAAATGGCATAGAGCAGGGGTCTTCAATGTTTTCAGGCCAAGGACGCCTTAGTGGAGAGAGAGATGAAGCAGGGACCCCCACAACCTGTTCATAGATTCCATATAATTTCATTGTTTGACAGCACGATTTACTAAAGAGAGAGAGGCTATACCGTAGCTCTGGTCCATAGCTTTTTGAATTATTTTATTTCATTTACAAGTTTAAAAAGAATTAAAAAACGCAGCTGACCGCCCAAACGCGTTGGTCAGCTGCGTTTTCAAGCATGTCATGGCACATCACAGCGTACCTGCATGTAGGGTTAGGGTCTGGAGAGTCTGCTGAGAGGTGCAGCAGCCTCTTCGGGTGAAGACAACAAATGTCTGCGTGTAGGGTTAGGGTCTGCGTGTATGGAGAGTCTGCTGAGAGGTGCAGCAGCCTCTTCGGGTGAAGACAACAAATGTCTGCGTGTAGGGTTAGGGTCTGCGTGTATGGAGAGTCTGCTGAGAGGTGCAGCAGCCTCTTCGGGTGAAGACAACAAATGTCTTATTGTTGAGCAGCTGTTGATGTTCAACATAAAACTGTAGATAAAAAATAAAAATAAAATCACGTCAATTCATGGGTTCCCATACAGGGCCTGCAGGGTCTTCTGTATAGAGTCTCATTCTTCAGTGGAGGGATGATGAGTGTTGCCCCCACCTCGGACAGCATCTTCTCGATCAGGAAACCTTCGTCACCCATTCTGTGATCTGTGATTTCCTGGGTACAGTTTGGACACAAATTATGTGATAACCCCACATGGAGCAACACCAATCAAATGGTGTGATTTATTTTTTTAGCTAGCATGCAGTTTCAGTATCAGTCCAGTAATAAAACGTGTTGCCTGCACTTGCTCTCTTGTCAACCACAATGGTAGTGAGCCAAGAACCAGAAAAAGTTAACTCAAAGGTAGCTCGTCCTTCACGGTAGCCTCTGATTTGGCGTCCTCGAAGTGAGGGACGAAGTGCACTCTGATCATTTCTTCAATTTTAGTGACCCACATAGTCACTGCCAACTCCTTCACAAACAAAGAATCACCAGGGGTATTTCTGATCCTGCACCACACCTCTATGTGAATTCGCACTTCTCCTCCCAAGTGAATCTGACAAAAATCCCAAGCAAAATACATATTAAATTACATATCCATACCAAGGTGATATTGCTTTCTGAAAACAGAATATATTTTTTAGTTAAAAGGTTAACAAATATTGTGGCACGGGCCAATTGGTGGGATAGGGGCTCAGATGGTAGCCTAGTAAACTAGATTCCTCCTCCTACCTCCTACCTGGCTTCAGATTAATCAGAATCAAATGGCATAGAGTCATAGTTGCTTGAACATCTATTATATGTAATATTAATAAAATGTTTCGGGCTGCTTGTTGGTCTGTCGCCAAGCATCATGTCCAGTTCGTCGAACCATATGAAATCGTCTTTCTCGTCACCCGCACTACCGCTCTGTCGTAACTTTTCCTTGATGATGTACTTTGCGCACAACGTCTTTACCTTAGTGCGCATTGTTCAAGTGTACGATTGAATCCAAGCACCTTCAGTTAAATATCTTGAACACGCCACAGTTTTATCCTGAACACACCACTGTTTTTGTGCGTTGTCTTCAGCAGCTGATTTATGTGTTCGTCTTTCCATATTTCTATGAGAGCAGCTATCTCTCCATTCGACCACGTCTGTCCATGCGACATCTTTCCCATGCGTAATAGTTCCCGATGCGTAATAGTGCCTCCTCCACCTCGGCCGCTGACCCAGTGAGGACGGCAGGCAGGGCGTGTCCAAAGCCTGGGCGTGTGGCACTCCTACTGTGGAGTATGCTCAGTATGCTCTATTTTTTATTAGGTTTTTCACTATTTTCTACAGCCGCCCCAAATACGGAAGTATTTTAAAAAACGGAAAAGTCAGGAATTGTGGGGGGTCCTGCCGCCCCATAACAAACAAATTGGTTGCTGGGGGAGTCTCAGGTGGTGGTGGCAACTGAGGAAGCCCTGGGCACTGGATGCGGAGCCCTGGGCGCTGGAGGCGGAGCCCTGGGCGCTGGAGGCGGAGCCCTGGGCACTGGAGGCGGAGCCCTGGGCGCTGGAGGCGGAGCCCTGGGCACTGGAGGCGGAGCCCTGGGCACTGGACTTGGGTTTGGTATGCTGGAAACCCCAATCAGCCTTACGGAGAACAGCCTCTGATTTGGTGTCCACGAAGTGAGGGACAAAGTGGACTCTGATAATTTCCTAGCTCGAAGCCCTCTGCTGGGTCAGGAGCTTTGAAACTGCGCCTGAAATAGAAAGGGGAAAATCACACGTTTTATTGGACAATGAAAAACATGCCTTTAAATCGCATTGACATTCACTATCCGGGTCGAATTGTGGTATAGGGCTTCAGATGAATCAGAATCAAATGGCATAGAGTCGCATGGCTGTGATTGTTTGTGTCTGGTTGTCGAATATACCTTTCAGTGTTTTCAGTTTCTGCAGGGTTAAAGGCTGTCTGGTGGTTTCGGTGGTGGGGCGCTCCTTCCCTGTAAGGCTCCTTTCCCCCAGGATTTTAGTGACCCACATAGCCACTGCCAACTAACTCCTTCACAAACAAAGAATCACCAGGGGTATTTCTGATCCTGGACCAGGCCTCTATGTGAATTCGCACTTCTCCTCCCAAGTGAATCTGACAAAAATTCCAAGCAAAATACAATACATATTACATTACATATCTATACAAAGGGGATATTGCTTTCTGAAAACAGAATATATATTTTTTGTTAAAAGGTTAACAAATATTGCGGCATGGGCCAATTGGTGGGATAGGGGCTCAGATGGTAGCCTGGTAAACAAGACTCCTCCTCCTACCTCCTACCTGGCTTCAGATGAATCAGAATCAAATGACATAGAGTCATATTTGCTTGAACATCTATTATATTTAATATTAATAACAATATGTTTCGGGCTGCTTGTTGGTCTGTCACCAGGTATCATATCCAGTTCGTCGAACCATATGAAATCGTCTTTCTCATCACCCGCACTGCTGCTCTGTCATAACTTGTCCTTGATGATGATGTACTTTGCGTGCAACGTCTTTACCTTAGTGCAGCATTGTTCAAGTGTACGATTGAATCCAAGCGCCTTCAGTCTGCCGCTAAATATCCTGAACACGTACTGTGGATGGCTGGCAGGTCAGCAGTATGGTAAACAGTATGCTCTATTTTTTTATTAAGTCAAGCTTCTTACAAGTTTTTCTCTATTTTCTACATGTTAAACTAGCGCATCCTGCCAAAGACGAACGCGGCATTTCAAGTAGGGTCTCGCTTATTTAGTTACATCACGTCAAATAAAAACAGCGGAACTGTCTTGGGAGTATTTACATAGTTCGGCTCAGTGCATGACGGATGACCGGATCGGATCTACCACTTCTATTTTTCCGCTGTACACAAGTGGTATACAGTATACAGAGAATTCATCTTCAGCAAATGAGCTGAGATGAAAGGAATGCTTTCAGTTTGAATGCTATGGTCTATGGTGTAACTGACGTACTCCTGGGCCAGTCCTTCCTTATTAAGTATTTTAAAACCGGAAAGGTCAGGAATTGTGGGGGGTCCTGCCGCCCCATAACAAACAAATTGGGTGCTGGGGGTGGCTCAGGTGGTGGTGGCAACTGAGAAAGCCCCGGGCACTGGAGGCGGAGCCCTGGGCGCTGGAGGAGGAGTTGAAGGCGGAGCCCTGGGCACTCTACTAAGTAGGAGTCGAGGTCTTAGGAGCTGAGGTCTTGGGCGGCCTGTGCAAGGGGGAGGAGCCAGAGTATATTCTGCATTTGAGTCCTTCTGAATATTCAGACATATAGCCTGACAAAATGGAATCGCATTGTGATAATCTTCTGAATGAACAATACCTATACCCAATACCTACGCACAAGTGGAATGTGTCATTATGCCTAGAATCAGACAGCATGTGGAGGCTACATACTGCCGTTCTAGGCAGGCCTCTCCCGTCTGTAAAAAATAATAATAATAATAATAATAAATTCCACAAATTCTTGTTTAATCCTACGTTGATGGTCAGGTGTTATAGGGATCGTGATAAACTCATGGCATGTAGTATTAGGCTTTTAGCGACTGCAGTTATAGGTTGTGACATTCCTGCAAGTGAGCTGGTGGAATGTTGGAAAGTCCCACCAGCATAACAATATAGTGCAGCAGTGACTTTAGTTGCAACAGGCAAGGCATGGGGGCTGGCTTCGATGTCATTGCTGACCAGATGGCATATCGGTTACTGCCTGGGAGAGGCGCAGCTCATCAATGCATTGCTGCTCTGTGGAATAGAGTATATTTGTATTGCATTATTAACTGTTGGATCCCAAATAAAAGAGCAGGAATGTTCCGCTGTCTCAGTTTCCGGTCGAAGAAGTTCAGGTGACCGCTGGAAAACGCTCCACATTGTCAGCATCTGGTGGAAACAGCGGTGACTTTTCGGGGACATCCTGCAGGGACAGTGCCATTTACCCGCAACGGAATCAAATGTGACCAACATATGTGTGGCCAAATCCAGCACCAATTGTCCTTTGTACCTATACAGAATAAAATCTCTATATTTTAGAGTAAATGTATTAAATATACGGTGCTTGTTGTTGTTCTGCCACATCGTTATTTATTTTGCATTCGGTTCGCCAATGTTTAGTCATTAAAGTTTGCTGTTTCATTTGTTCTAATGAGTCATGTTGCAGGCTTTGTTGGCGTCTAAAAGGCAGCGGTGCCCTCTGCAAATGGATACATTCAAAGCTAGAGTTTCCCGCTCTGGCTTGAATGTCCATCATGACCATGCAATCACCGTTTTCACATAATGTACCTCTAAGGTCCTTTGACAACATAGACTGGCATTCTTATAACACCACATGTATTTTTTGTGGTTACATGGATGCAATTTTTTGGGTCTATGCATTGCATGCATTCTGAATCTTTCAGGTGGCTAAATGTCATGTGCCTTTTCAGGGGCGGTTTGGTGCCATATTTCTTAGGACACAGTTGACATTTAAATGTATTTGTCGAGCTGGTGTCGTCAACCTTGTCACTTTGCTCTCTGGCAGTGTTTTGTTTTTGTTTTTTTCTGCTGGTTATCTAAGACTTAAGCCGTTTACCATGAGAGGGAGTGGGTTGTTGGCTGATTTACCACTGTATCAGGGTTGTGGCACGAGGCGAAGCTGATTTACAGTGGTGAATCAGCCAACAACCCACGACCCTCGAATGGTAAATTGCTTTTCTACCACTTCTACCATATAAATGAAAGAAAACACAGTTATAACTTGCAAGGTTATTTAGTTACAATCATTAATTGTTTCAGAATACACATATACTTCCACCACAGCATATAGTACCATAAACAATTATGATTGCAGCCACATTCACTGGCCAAAAACAAACAAAACTAGATTGGCATCCAGGGAGTGTGTGTGCTCAGTTTGGCAGCGATCGGGCCAACGGCGACTGAGATTAGCTGCACACAAACTGCGAGGACACACGCACGCACGGACGCACGGACGGACGGACACACGGACGGACGGAGGGGAAAACATACTCTCCCCAAGCCTTCGGCTGGTGGAGACAACAAAATCATAACCTAGGCTACATGTCATGATGTCGATTCAGTTGTTGACACACTTCCTGAAAAGGTGCAGTTATTGAAATAGTTTTCCAGAGAAGACTGCAACACAACAGTGGGCGGGGTCCATCAGCCAACTCAAGGTTGTTGACTGATATACCACTGTTTTAAGCCAATCAGAATCCAGTATCTGAACATGTGACCACAAAAAGTGGAACGTGACACAAAAAGTGCAACTTAACGTGGAATGAGTAATTTTACATAAACATTAAACATCACATTTATATTCAAGGAAATAAAGTATTTTATTTTTTTAATCACAAAAAAAAAATACCAGCCAAAACGCACAGCTGTGGAGACTATAGCACAGCAGTGAAATGACTGATAGCAGAAAGGATAGAGTTGTAGTGATGCTTTGTTTAAAAAGAGGCAGGATGCAGAAGCAAGCAGCATCGCTGCACTTATTAGCTGATTTCAAGGACCCCCCCAGTTAAACACGTTGGGGACCCCCATTTAATGGCATTTCTGTGGACCCCCAGACCCCACTTTGAGAAGCAGCAATGCACGGAGAGACAGGGGATAGCACTTGTTGCACAGTATGTCACACAGACTGGGTTAGCTCACAACATGATAATGCTAGATGCTAGCACAGACTGGGTTAGTTCACAAAATGATAATGCTATTGCTTTTTCTGTCTCACCTGTTCCTCCGAGCAACTAGCCATGTTTGCGGTCGTCTGTGTGGGGTCCAACCTATGTTCCCCAGGTTCTATGTTCCCCAGGTTCTATGTTCCCCACCTCAGTTAGTGAGGTTATGGTTAGGGTTAGGGTTAGGTGGTAGGAAAGTGGGGAACATACAACCTGGGGAACATAGGTACGGTCCCAATTAAAAACACACGCCACCAGTCGCCTCCCTCTCTCAGTTGAGGTGATTAATCAATAACCAACAGGATTTAATATTGCCCGTCTTTTAAAAATATATATTTAAAAAAAGCCTATATAGCCTATAATGCCTTAGATGGTGTCTTTTGTAACATTGAAGGCCAGACCATCAAGCGAGGCTCATGTTACCACGGGCTTTTGTGTTTTGTTCCCGCTCCACTCCGCTCGTCGGCTCGTGTGCCCTGGTTCAGGTTAGCAAGTAGCTACTCACCCGCGTCCGCAGGTTATCTTTTCACCAGGTTAAAATGCACCCATGTCGAACCGTAGAACAGATGAAGTGTCGCAAAGTCAGCATGTTTTTTGTCCTAACACAGGTTTAGATTTGAAAGGGGATTAGATTTGTTTTAGACTTCTTAACTTTAAGACTAGTAGAAGACGTTGATTAGATGTCTAACTTAATGGAGGAAATCCGCCATGGAGGAAAAACATGAGCTCGGGTCAACAACATATTTTACAGTTTACAGAACAACCTCCATAACTTGTTATTGTGGGCTCGCCTATAAGGCGAGCACACTTTAGATATTGTCATTATTTCTATACTAGGCAGGCAGTCAGTGCAAGTATCAAAAAACTTCGGTTCCTTTCTACTCCTACATACTTAGTGAGAAAATGAAAATAAAAACATCAATGTGTTCAGCTTACTGTGGCGACGTGTGCTATTACTTTTTACAGCAATCGGCCAAATGGTGGCGCTGTAGGAAGCCTTCGAAAGTGCGAACTTTGAACAGGTATAGCTCATGCTGTGTTTGAGGTAAAGCCATGAAAACTGTATACACGTATGCTTCTCCTCATGCCGAACAACTTTTACCCTCTAACTTTTGACCTCTGACCTTTAGGTCTCCCACAATTCGGAATTATATGAAAAACAGTAAAAATCTATCTCCTCCTGGGATTTTCTTGTCAAGTGCACAAAACTTTTTTCACATGAACTTTGGACCAATACGGTCAGATTGATCAACCAGATTTTTTTTAAAGTGAAATATAATTTTTTAATAATTCAATCAATATTGCGGTTTTATGCAAATTATTCTTCGGCCTCTAAATCATACATGCAAAGTTACACGTTCATGGCATTTGGCAAAGATGTGGAAGGTTAGTCAAAGTATCACTGAAACCAATTTTATTCCAATCGGCCAAAGGGGGGCGCTATACGAAGCGTTTGAAAATTCAAACTTTAAACGGGCATAAGTCATGCCTCGTTTTGTTTGAAGACATGCAACTTGTTACACGCGTGCTTTGACTCGAGCGGAAGACATCTGTGCCTTTGTTAAGTAAGCTCCGCCCTTCGATTTTCCGCCATTTTGAGCAGTTTGTAAAACGCGTAAACCCGCTTTTATTCTGGAATTTTCGCTCCACGTGCACAAAACTTTTTTTACGTGAACTTTGGACCGATATCTAAAGATCTGTCAGATCGGATTTCTTTAAAATTGAAACATGCTTTTTTAAATAAATTCAATGAATATTGCAGTTTTATGCAAATTATTCTTCTGCCTCTAAATCATACATGCAAAGTAACATGTTCATGGCATTTGGCAAAGATGTAGAGTGTTAGTCCAAATATCACTAAAACCAATCTTACCCCAATTGGCCAAAGGGGGGCGCTATATCATTTTGAGCAGTTTGTGAAATGCTTAAACCCGTTAGGATTTCTTTTTTGCAATTTGCATGAAACATTCTACACATAATCTAAGGACCTTTATCTAATATGCCTATGAAGTGCACACACACAAAAAAATTATAATAATGAATATAGCTGCAAGCAGCGATAAAGTGGCCAAAGCCAAAAACACCTCAAATCATGAACACAGCCTGCAATGTGCGTGAAATCTTGCAAGCACATTCCCAATAGGTCAAGGAACAGATACCACCCTTCTTACATTGGCCTGTTATAGCACCACCAGCGGGTCAACTTTTGCACAACACATTTTTGGAACAAAATGGACCAATCGTTGACGTCAGTAACGTCAAAGAGAGCACTGCCTGCGATCTTGACGTTTTGTACTTTTATAGCCATTGTTTTCTGGCTTGAAGCGAGCCCACAATTGTTTCGAAGGAACAATATTTTTTTTTATTTTTTTATTTATCTATCAGTCAGTCAGTCAGACAGTAGACGGGAACTTCGGTTCCTTTCTACTCCTACATACTTAGTGAGAAAATGAAAATAAAAACATCAATGTGTTCAGTTTACAGTGGCGAAGTGCGCTATTATTTTTTATAGCAATCGGCCAAATGGTGGCGCTGTAGGAAGCCTTCGAAAGTGCGATCTTTGAACAGGTATAGCTCATGCTGTGTTATACATACAGCCATGAAACCTGTATACACTTATGCGTCTCCTCGTGCCGAACAACTTTTACCCTCTAACTTTTGACCTCTGACCTTTAGGTCTCCCACAATTCGGAATTATATGAAAAACAGTAAAAATCTATCTCCTCCTGGGTTTTTTTCGTTACGCGCACGAACGAATTTGCATATGTGTCGTTGTTAACTAAGCTCCGCCCTTCAATTTTCCGCCATTTTGAGCAGTTTGTAAAACGCGTAAATCCGCTTTTATTCTGGAATTTTCGCGTCACGTGCACAAAACTTTTTTTACGTGAACTTTGGACCGATATCTAAAGATCTGTCAGATCGGATTTCTTTAACATTGAAACATGCTTTTTTAAATAATTCAAACAATATTGCATTTTTATGCAAATTATTCTTCTGCCTCTAAAACATACATGCAAAGTCACATTTTCATGACAAAATAGTGTAGAGGGTTAGTTCAAATATCACTGAAACCAATCTTACCCCAAATGGCCAAAGGGGGGCGCTATATAATTTTGAGCAGTTTGTAAAACGCTTAAACCCGTTTTTATTCTAGGATTTTTTTTGCAATTTGCATGAAACATTCTACACGCAATCTAAGGACCTTTATCTAACATGCCTATGAAGTGCACACAAAAAAAATATAAAATAATAATAATAAATATAGCTGCAAGCAGCGATAAAGTGGCCAAAGCCAAAAACACCTCAAATCATGAACACAGCCTGGGATGTGCGTGAAATCTTGCAAGCACATTCCCAACAGGTCAAGGAACAGATACCAACCTTCTCACATTGGCCTGTTATAGCGCCACCAGCGGGTCAACTTTTGCACAACACATTTTTGGAACAAAATGGACCAATCTTTGACGTCAGTAACGTCAAAGAGAGCACTGCCTGCGATCTTGACATTTTGTGCTTTTATAGCCATTGTTTTCTGGCTTGAAGCGAGCCCACAATTGTTTCGAAGGAACAATATTTTTCTAGTTGTGGGCTCGCCTATAAGGCGAGCACACTTTAGATATTGTCATTATTTCTATACTAGGCAGGCAGTCAGTGCAAGTATCAAAAAACTTCGGTTCCTTTCTACTCCTACATACTTAGTGAGAAAATGAAAATAAAAACATCAATGTGTTCAGCTTACTGTGGCGACGTGTGCTATTACTTTTTACAGCAATCGGCCAAATGGTGGCGCTGTAGGAAGCCTTCGAAAGTGCGAACTTTGAACAGGTATAGCTCATGCTGTGTTTGAGGTACAGGCATGAAACCTGTATACACGTATGCGTCTCCTCATGCCGAACAACTTTTAGCCTCTGACTTTTGACCTCTGACCTTTAGATCTCCCACAATTCGGAATTATATGAAAAACAGTAAAAATCTATCTCCTCCTGGGTTTTTTTCGATACGCGCACAAAACTTTTTTCACATGAACTTTGGACCAATACGGTCAAACTAATCTCGGCGGATTTCTTTTAAAGTGAAATATAATTTTTTAATAATTCAATAAATATTGCAGTTTTATGCAAATTATTCTTCGGCCTCTAAATCATACATGCAAAGTTACACGTTCATGGCATTTGGCAAAGATGTAGAGGGTTAGTCAAGGTATCACTGAAACCAATTTTATTCCAATCGGCCAAAGGGGGGCGCTATACGAAGCGTCTGAAAATTCAAACTTCAAACGGGCATAAGTCATGACTCGTTTCGTTTGAAGACATGCAACTTGTTACACGCGTGCTTTGACTCAAGCGGAAGACATCTGTGTCGTTGTTAAGTAATCTCCGCCCTTCGATTTTCCGCCACTTTGAGCAGTTTGTAAAACGCGTAAACCCGCTTTTATTCTGGAATTTTCGCGTCACGTGCACAAAACTTTTTTTACGTGAACTTTGGACCGATATCTAAAGATCTGTCAGATCGGATTTCTTTAACATTGAAACATGCTTTTTTAAATAATTCAAACAATATTGCATTTTTATGCAAATTATTCTTCTGCCTCTAAAACATACAAGCAAAGTCACATTTTCATGACAAAATAGTGTAGAGGGTTAGTTAAAATATCACTGAAACCAATCTTACCCCAAATGGCCAAAGGGGGGCGCTATATAATTTTGAGCAGTTTGTAAAACGCTTAAACCCGTTTTTATTCTAGGATTTTTTTTGCAATTTGCATGAAACATTCTACACGCAATCTAAGGACCTTTATCTAACATGCCTATGAAGTGCACACAAAAAAATTATAAAATAATAATAATAAATATAGCTGCAAGCAGCGATAAAGTGTCCAAAGCCAAAAACACCTCAAAGCATGAACACAGCCTGGGATGTGCGTGAAATCTTGCAAGCACATTCCCAATAGGTCAAGGAACAGATACCAACCTTCTCACATTGGCCTGTTATAGCGCCACCAGCGGGTCAACTTTTGCACAACACATTTTTGGAACAAAATGGACCAATCTTTGACGTCAGTAACGTCAAAGAGAGCACTGCCTGCGATCTTGACATTTTGTGCTTTTATAGCCATTGTTTTCTGGCTTGAAGCGAGCCCACAATTGTTTCGAAGGAACAATATTTTTCTAGTTGTGGGCTCGCCTATAAGGCGAGCACACTTTAGATATTGTCATTATTTCTATACTAGGCAGGCATATCAAGTATCAAAAAACTTCGGTTCCTTTCTACTCCTACATACTTAGTGAGAAAATGAAAATAAAAACATCAATGTGTTCAGCTTACTGTGGCGAAGTATGCTATTACTTTTTACAGCAATCGGCCAAATGGTGGCGCTGTAGGAAGCCTTCGAAAGTGCGATCTTTGAACAGGTATAGCTCATGCTGTGTTATAAATACAGCCATGAAACCTGTATACACTTATGCGTCTCCTCATGCCGAACAACTTTTACCCTCTAACTTTTGACCTCTGACCTTTAGGTCTCCCACAATTCGGAATTATATGAAAAACAGTAAAAATCTATCTCCTCCTGGGATTTTCGCGTCAAGTGCACAAAACTTTTTTCACATGAACTTTGGACCAATACGGTCAAACTGTCTGGTCGGATTTCTTTTAAAGTGAAATATAATTTTTTAATAATTCAATCAATATTGCGGTTTTATGCAAATTATTCTTTTGCCTCTAAATCATACATGCAAAGTTACGCGTTCATGGCATTTGGCAAAGATGTAGAGGGTTAGTCAAAATATCACTGAAACCAATCTTATTCCAATTGGCCAAAGGGTGGCGCTATACGAAGCGTTTGAAAATTCAAACTTCAAACGGGCATAAGTCATGACTCGTTTCGTTTGAAGACATGCAACTTGTTACACGCGTGCTTTGACTCGAGCAGAAGACATCTGTGTCGTTGTTAAGTAAGCTCCGCCCTTCGATTTTCCGCCATTTTGAGCACTTTGTAAAACGCGTAAAACCGCTTTTATTCTGGAATTTTCGCTCCACGTGCACAAAACTTTTTTTACGTGAACTTTGGACCGATATCTAAAGATCTGTCAGATCGGATTTCTTTAAAATTGAAACATGCTTTTTTAAATAAATTCCATGAATATTGCAGTTTTATGCAAATTATTCTTCTGCCTCTAAATCATACATGCAAAGTAACATGTTCATGGCATTTGGCAAAGATGTAGAGTGTTAGTCCAAATATCACTAAAACCAATCTTACCCCAATTGGCCAAAGGGGGGCGCTATATCATTTTGAGCAGTTTGTGAAACGCTTAAACCCGTTTGGATTTTTTTTTTTTGCAATTTGCATGAAACATTCTACACACAATCTAAGGACCTTTATCTAATATGCCTATGAAGTGCACACACACAAAAAAAATAATAATAATGAATATAGCTGCAAGCAGCGATAAAGTGGCCAAAGCCAAAAACACCTCAAATCATGAACACAGCCTGCAATGTGCGTGAAATCTTGCAAGCACATTCCCAATAGGTCAAGGAACAGATACCAACCTTCTCACATTGGCCTGTTATAGCGCCACCAGCGGGTCAACTTTTGCACAACACATTTTTGGAACAAAACGGACCAATCTTTGACGTCAGTAACGTCAAAGAGAGCACTGCCTGCGATCTTGACATTTTGTGCTTTTATAGCCATTGTTTTCTGGCTTGAAGCGAGCCCACAATTGTTTCGAAGGAACAATATTTTTCTAGTTGTATTTGTTGGCGTATTTGTTATCGACAAATACGACAGCAGACATAAAAATATATTTATAGTCAGCCAACTCACAGTCACTCGCTTTCTTTCGTGGGTTTCTCGGTTTCTTCGGCGACGAATCGGCGTCTCCTCGTGCTCTCACGGCCTCCTGACCTGAGTGTGAAGTGATCAGTAAGTACCGAGCTATCGGCAATAAGACATCCGGTGGCCGATCTCTTCAGAATAACAGTTTTTGATTGATCGAAGACTTTATTAGAAGTTTGTATAGAAAAAGGTACAGTTTCATGACGGTACAGTTCACTGGTACAAGGTCTACTAAAAGGAGATCCTAGAAAAGGACTAAGCTTATTTCCACAGGAAACCATTTAAGTATCTCATATAACATTGAATGACAGACGAATAGTATCCCTGAAGCCATTGAAAATATGATGAATTTGTACTTGATATGCACATTTAGAATATAAATTAAGCAGTTAAACGCAGCTACAACTCAAACTATGTTTCAGTATAAAAAAGAAAAGTTTTACATTAATGTAGAAATACACTAGACTATATAAACCTCCTATATCCACATACAGGTTAATACATTTGCATTATGCATGTGTGAGCTTGTAGATCTTCTATCAGGGGCGTACCCAGAAATGAGGGTCAGGGTAAGCGAAATGCCAGCCGAAATGCCAACGAGGTGGCATTCCACGAATTTCATCTGAAAGAAACTGGGAAATGTGTTAGGTCTAGAAGTAGGCTATACACTAGTATGAGACAGCCTACATCATAACATGTATTTTTTAAATACATTGTGTGTGTGTGTGTGTGTGTGTGTGTGTGTGTGTGTGTGTGTGTGTGTGTGTGTGTGTGTGTGTGTATGTATGTATGTATATGTTACAGTATGTTTGGGTAACTCAGGACGTTCATTGTAAGAGCGCTTGTTTCGTTCACCACACACTAATCACCACCAGATGGCGACGACAGCCCATAGACAGCCATTCACTAGTGCAGGCGCTGACGTCACTCGTTTGCGACTCCCTTTGTTTATTTACTAGCCTAGCTGGGCGGTGTTTAGCCATTAGCTTAGCCATTAGCTTAGCCATTAGCTTACTATGAGCGTTTATCTTGGGCTTGCCCAGGCCTTACGGCCTGGGCATAAATATAACGATTGCATTCACCACGGCTTCGTAACTCGCGCGGCCGGCCCTGGCCCGCTCTTCGCGGCCACTCGCGCCTGCGGCGCTCGGGGGCGAAGAGCAGGACCAAGGTCCGCTGGCCTTCGCGCCGCTTGCAATGTCGTGGACAATCGATGGGCTCCACCTGGAGGACGTTGTTGTGGGCGACCGCTTGTTCCGCCCCGTGCGGCACTGCGAGTGCTCCGTTTCTCGGCCGTCCTGTTTCTCTATCATCCGGTGACATATATATATATAGAGAGAGAGACCTATACAGACCTATATATATAATATCGATTTTATTTTGAAGGCTGGAGCCTGGCTTATTGCTGCTCTCTCCCAGACCGGAAACCCAAGTACTATCACTTCACAGACCTCATGATAGCGAAGCGGAGAGTGTTTTCTGCTGGTGATTCAGTCAGAGTGTGTCAAAGGGTGCGTTCGTATATGCGCACCGGGTGTGATTAGGGTAGGTTAGGGGTTATGGTTAGGTTTAGGCATGCCGTAGTTTTACTGAGGGGTAGGGTTAGGGTTAGGCATAGTTTTACTCAGTGGTGTGATATGGATTTTAGAAGTGGTACCCCTCTAAATTCATGACGTCACGTGCACGTCACGTACGCGCGCGCGTGCACGCGCATGTGTGCACGCATGCCTGCCGCTTGGTGCTAGTTGAAATACTGTATTCAACATCACAACCTTTTTAATGTAGCCTAACTATATTTCTTATTATTTAGTTACATTGTTAATTAGTTTCAATTAATGTGTTTCAATTAATGTATTTTTTTTAATATAAAATATAAAATAACTTTACATACATAGACTTTACTTTACAATCATAGACACTTTCGGAACTCTCCCTCCGCTATGCATGCAGCTCTGACAAAACAACACACTGCTTCGTTTTTCTTCCACTCTTGTGAAGTAAACAGATGAGATGTTCACAAAAGGAGACGTTTTGTCTGCAAAGAATGCAAGGCGAACGTGCTGCTGGCCGTGTACAAGTGTAAATGAGGACGTAGGTGAGAAGAACTGCCTACCCGAGTATTGTTATGCAAACTTGCAAAGGCAAAGCAGCTAGCCAGGTAGGGGGACTGAAATGTTTGTGCTGACCGCGGCATCACACAACTTGACGACGTGCGTGCACGCGCGGGTCGGCATCTCACCCCTGGTTTTACTCAGGTTAGGGTTAGGATTAGGGTTAGGTTTAGGCACTCACTACACTGAGCACACACCCGGTGCGCATTTCCGAACGCACCCTTTGATACGCTCGGTCTGAAACACCAGCAGAAAACACCAAACACTGTGTGTGTGTGTGTGTGTGTGTGTGTGTGTGTGTGTGTGTGTGTGTGTGTGTGTCTCTCTCTCTCTCTCTCTCTCTCTCTCTCTCTCTCTCTCTCTCTCTCTCTCTGTTCCCCAGGTTCTATGTTCCCCAGGTTCTATGTTCCCACTTCCCCCCAAAAAAGGTTATGTTCCCCACCCACCCTCCCACAAAAAGGTTCTATGTTCCCCGCTCAACCAAAAACATTATCTATACTGTATGTTCCCTACCAAAAAACAAACAAAAAAAGTATGTTCCCAACTCAAATGCAGGAAATGGTGGGACATCTGGGCACTAAGAACATGTGGGCAATCTCCTAATGTAGGTGCCCACCCAGGTGCCCATATGTCCCTATAGTGCCCAGATGTCTCCACCCCTAAATGTCTAGGTGCCCACTCGTCCAAATTCCCACGTGTCCCTATTGCCCAGATGTCCAGGTGCCCACTCGTACAGATGCCCAGTCATAACCAAAGTATGGTGTCCAGATGTCACTAGTGCCCCTTGTCCCACTAGTAGGCTATTCGTAATTTCTTCCCATTATTGTGTGTTTTGAGTTGTTATTAATAATTAGAAATGAATGTTTCCTGCATTTTTGGATGAGTGGGGAACATAGAACATTTTTTAAGTTGAGCGGGGAACATAGAACCTTTTTTTGTGGGGGTAAGTGGGGGACATAGAACCTGGGAACATAGGTACGGTCCCGTCTGTGTCACTGTGTGTCACCTGCAGGAGACACACAAAACATAGTTCAAGTGACAGAAATACACCAGAAATACAAAAGATGGATGTTTAGCTAACTAGCTTAGCTGGGTGCTAGGTTGCAGCTAACAACGCAGACATCGTTGGAAAACACGTGTGTGTGTGTGTGTGTGTGTGTGTGTGTGTGTGTGTGTGTGTGTGTGTGTGTGTGTGTGTGTGTGTGTGTCTGTCTGTCACCTGCTGTTGGGAGACGTGCAGTGTTGTTGTGTTTTTTTAACAGGCCGGAAGCCGGGCAGTAGTCCACGTCACGATACTGCTACCACCACCAAGCCATGTTTGTGGTCGTCTGTGTCACTGTGTGTCACCTGCAGGAGACACACAAAACATAGTTCAAGTGACAGAAATACACCCGAAATACAAAAGATGGATGTTTAGCTAACTAGCTTAGCTGGGATGGATGTTTAGCTAACTAGCTTAGCTTAGCTGGGACGCAGTTCCTTCCCTTTCGTCTCCCTCTTTTGAAATAAAGTGAAACTATAACTATAACTGAAAATATGAAGTCGTAATTTAAAATTACATGTCTTCATATTCTGAAGACATGCTGTTGTGACATCTTTGGAATTTAGCTTTTGTCTTCAATTTGATTCTTTGGCACCTTCCTTGGCATTGATGGTTATTCTGATGACATGCTCCTGCCATTGCTCCCGTTAGTGACATCACAATTGGCTGTATGTGCTTTTCTTCTTGAGTAAGTCTGGTGTTCTGGAACTTTGATTTTTTCACAACGTACAATTTTAGTTGCACGTGTGCAGTTTAATTTTATTTGCGCACCGTGATATGGGAGACGCTATAGGAGAATCCTTCTTCAGTGGTGGCTATGTTGGCATCCCACACCTTCAGCTTGATTTTATTTTTCAGAAGTTTGTCCTCCAAATGTCGTAATTTCGGAAGCAAATCCATTGTAAATCACTTTTACTTTGATTTGACCAATCTGGCATGTAAGAAAAGGGATAACACACAAAAGATATTGTTATAAAACATGGTTTTCCATAAAACACAGATTTGAATAAGGACACAGGACACTCCTTTAGTTCTCTCTAGGTCGTCCTCAGACGAGCCTTCCATCGTCGCTTCCAGTCATCCCGGTTCTCCATACATCTGGCCAGCTCGTTGGTACTTTGCGCTCCTACGTCTTTCTTGAGTACATCCACGTATGTTATTGTGGGACATCCTCGTGACCGGTGCCCATTTGTTGGTTCCCACAGCACCAGTTTGCTGGCAGGAAGCTCCTGTCCTGCTAGTCTCATTCTTCTGGCAGCAATTTTCTCGCTCACCCTTGGTATTCCCTCATACAGGCTCTTGTTGGTAACTGCACGCAACTTTCTAGTGTAGCACCCGTCTAACATGGTTTTCCATAAAACACAGATTTTAATAAGGACAGGATACTCCTTTAGTTGCCTTTACTGTAAGGAAGTGCAGACAAAGCACAAGGGTGAATGAGTAGCCATACAGGTCTCTGATGCAATGTCTTCCACTCTAAGTCTCTATAATTACAATAAAACATGAACCCCTTTAACATTAACATTTATAAAATAAAATGCAATTTAATTAAACAAAAGAAAACAAAAAAACCCTGACTTAATGGCTTAAAAGTGCTTCTTCGACCTTATCTTCAACCTCCTTCACATCATCTGCACCTCCTCCACAGCTGAAGTCTCTTCACCTCCATCCTGAATGAACTCAAAAATGCATTTATATAAACATCATAAACAACTGAGGAAATAACCATAAGGCTTACAGATTAACATAAAGCTATAGTAGCCCTACAAAACTGCTTTAGAATCTTTTACCCCAATATTTAAGGAGTAGTCCACCCCAACGAATGACATACTTTCTATCAATTGCAACACCCCACAAAGCCTTGAATTCATGGAGGTCCGAACGCACATGAATCCAGTCATTCATTCACAGTGTTTATTATGCACACTGATGTGTACTAAATATCACTGCTCAAGACTGACCACAAAATGGTCTGGTTGTCAAGCAGGGTAAGGAGCACGGTCTCGGTGGTGTTATAGGCGACCGTGGCAGATACCTGCTGGGAGACAAAAGCAAACACATGAACTGTGTCAAAGCTGCAAGAAGCAAGAAATTAACATTGTCTCTGCAGTTTTTTCCAGAACCATTATGGACAGGAACACCCCTCAGGCCGGGAACACATTTTTGTGTAGTACAGTGCATGTACAGTATTTTGTAATTTTGAAGTTTGACGTTTTTTCTGCAAATCTTCTATGTAAGCCAAAGGTACAAAATTCCAAAACTATTTGATAGCTTACACTGTAAGCTATCAAATAGTTTTGGAATTTTGTTTCTAGCTGCTACAGAGCCTGAGTCGGAATAAATTATGTTTTCCAGAAAAACAGGGGGTCAACCTGGGCTCCTCCGGCCGCGGGCTCATGAAAGATGGTGTAGCTCCGAACGTGGCCCTCGGCGGGCTCCAGCCTCCCATTGAACGTTCAGGATGGTGTGAACGGTGTTGCTGGTGCTGACGTGCAGCAGAGCAGATTCCTCACGCCGCCCAGGGGGATTCATTTTCAAACAGATGTCGGTATCGCAATCTTCCACCTGCCTCTGCAGCGGCACCGCCTTTAAATCATCATCTTCTATGTCAGTGGTGCTCATAGTAGATTCCAGGGACTCTCTGGGTTCCTTTAGGGGGGTCTACATGGACCCTTATGAGTCTGTAACTCTCAGTGGACAAATGGACAGTGTCACTGTCAGAGTTAATGGGAGACCTTGAAATGAAAGGTTTTGAGAACCATTGTTACATGTCTTAAAGGATGTCTTCACCACTTGTCAACCTTATCCTCATATAATTGGTCCTCACTAATGTTCATGATAAAATAGCAATAAAGAAAATCTACTCAGCCTGTGTCTCACAGATAGATTCACAGATTTGCACAAAATGTTTGTGGAAAGGTTGGTCATGACCCAAATAACAGCTCAGTAACTGTTCATATCATCTTCCAAAAAGGGGCGTGTCAGTGGGAGTGGCCTATGGGGCTACATAGCCCCAATTAACCATGGTAGCAATTCAAAATGGCTTCCAGTGGTTAATTAAAATCCAGCGGACACATCATTCGAGGAACTCGAATCATCTCGATATTTTGGGGGGAGCACCGACACCCTATACTTGTCAGCTCTGGTTCATCTTCCTTTACGCGTCATTTCAAAACGAGAAGCTAGAACAAAAAGGAGGAGAGATCATACCAAGACTGAGACTTTGAGTTGGTGCCGTGTTCTATAATGTGCACTGCCTGCATCCAATACGACGGCCAGGATCATGTTAAAAGGATCCCTGACATGTAGGCCTTAATAATAACCCTCTTTAACCAAAATATACCATTTAAAACACTTGAAATGTCTTTTTTTGAGAGAAAAAATCCCACCCAATGTGAAGTGAGCGGTGGTCGTGCTTGCATAACGTCTTCAGACCAGGGTCTGAGGATGAGTCTAGGATGTACAGGGTATGCTACACACACACGTTTTGCTATGGCAAATCGCTGAGGAAAAAGGCTACAGACACATGCACGGCCACTCTATGGAACGTCTTCAGACTAGGATTTAAGTCTAGGATGTACAGGCTATGCTACACACACACGTTTTGCTATGGCAAAACGCTGAGGAAAAAGGCTACAGACATACGACATATGACATCACTAGACAAACATGATGCTACGTACACACATTTTACTATTGCAAAACGCTGAGGAAAAAGGCTACAGACACACGCACAGCCACTTATAGGAGCGGTTTGCACCGCTCAAAAGGTTCATATTTTCAACCCATGGAGGAGCCATTCCACTGTCCGTCGCAAGCAGTGATGACGTCATAGATGCTTTCAAGCTGGTCGGGCCCATAGGGTTAATATGGAACGTCAAAACAACGTTCTGTTTACAACATTTAAAACATTGTCTTGATGCTCAGATTAACTGTAGAGTAGTGTGGTGCTTTTCTGTTCTGTTCATATCAAGTAGGATGTTTTGCCGTGCCTGTAAAGTGTTTAATTCAACATATAAAACTTGTTCACACCGCCATTTTAAATGGGCCCGACCACCCAAAAAGCATCTATAACGTCATCACTGCTTGCGACGGACAGTGGAATGGATCCCCCATGGGTTGAAAATATGAACTTTTTTCTCTCAAAGGAAGACATTTCAAGTGTTTTAAAAGGTATATTTTGGTTAAAGAGGGTTATTATAACATATTAAGGCCTACATGGCTTACTAGTCAGGGATCCTTTTAAGACGTGTGATAAAATAAATGGTCCAAAACGTGTCCATTGAGTTCATAAACAACATATGTATTCACTGTAGCTAAGTCCTATACTTAAGAATACAATTAGGCTAAAAATACAAATAAATATAAACTGTCAAATCCACACAGACCACAGCTCACCTGAAACACAGTCAATAAACCGTTTGCCTCGGCCATCAGCAACACCTGTGCTTGATTACAGACCTGATTAAATAGGTTTTCTTTTTTTTTTCTTTTTTTTTTAGGGAATGACCAAATGTATTATTGCTCTCTTGCTCCTTTTTACTCAAACATGTCAGTCTGCATGTCATTGTTTACAAGCCAAGTACAGTATTTCTGATTCAATGGGAGAGAAGTGACAGCTTAGACCATCATTTCACATGTGTGGACGTTTCCCAACGTAATTTTAGGGACTATAATGTTTGATGGAGTCCTGCTAAGAATTCCTGGTAAAACGGCTCTGTGTCTGGCTCAATAAAGGAGTGTCTGATGAGGAAATCTAAGACGACCATGGCACAGTTGGGTTTGACGTCATCGGTGACCAACAGTTCTTTCACCGTATGTACGGGTACGAGGTAGAAGTCTTGCACTTCCCCATCCCCTATCCTGGGCTTGAAGTCAGGAGGAAGTTCTAAGTCAAAGACAAACTGGCTCTCTGGGAACACGCCCTCCTCATCCTCATAGGTATAGCTTACAGTGCTCACAGGTCGGGCTTTCTCTGCGACATGTGCAGGTATACACGCTTCCTCCTCGCATTCTTTGACCATGGTGTGTTTGATGCTGATACCTGTAGCCAGACCACCTGCTGCCAAGTTGTCCAGTAGCCCCGGGTAGGTCTGCTTAGTAGGGGAGCGCCTCGACAACCACATCCTCACCTCCCCGCCTTCATCCCGACAGTACCCGTTTATGTGGACTCCGTAACGCTTCACTCCGAAAAGACCCGTGGCTGATCTTTCCATGCACATCAGAGGAGCGTCGCAGAACTTTGCCATTACTTGATATTTCTCATCTCGCCATCCCTTCAGACATGTCAGAGTGCTGTCTTGCCTAAGGGCTTGAAGGACCGGGTCAATGGCCTCTGACCTGCTCCCATGGGAGTCTAGAGTATGGCACAGTGAAATGGCACCGTTGTGTGGTGGATTGAAAACGTCAGGAAAACCAGCCAAAATGGAAGCAACTTTGGGCTGGATCCAGCCAACTTGTTCTCCTGCAACCTCGAATCTAAGGCAACTTGCACGAGTTGAGCCTGGTGAATAAAAGCTATTCATTCGGCGAAGTAGATGCAGCATTTTATCAGACCAGGTAGTGTTTGCCATTTGCCCAGTAGTGAAGGAACATCTGGTCCATCAGATTCACTCGAGTTCAAAGGTTGTGACGACCCAAATATTCATAAATGCGCCATAATCTTTTGTGAGTTTCTAAGTGAATTTGCGCACTGTTGTGGCTACTCCATTTCCCCACCTGATTAAATAGGTCTACCGTGGCCATGCCCTGCAGTGACATCATCAAACAGCAAATTAAATTTACACCAGCCCCTAATTGCTACTGGTTAAAGGGATATTTCACTTTCAAAAAAACTTTTGGTCATTTTATTGTCTAATCAGGCTTTTATGAACCCCCTGAACAGTTTTTAATTTGCTTGATTCAATATTTAGATATTTGATGTAAATGTTACCAGGCCCTCCTCCTGCAGGAGGCCATTGTAACTTCAAACTACATTTTAACCATGATAGATTCATTAAAAACACCCGTTATTTTTTCTGGTGACTCATAATACCCTCCTAATACGTGAGCAGGCCGTGTTCTTTCAATAACTGTTTTCATTTATTTTTAATAATATTTTATTGTATTTAATTTTTTCCATTTTCCAAAATAATTATTAATTCATCAAACGCCCACGAGGGGTCAACGCGTCCAACTCTTTGATGTCGCTGGAGGCCCAACGACGCGGTTGACGCGTTGTACAGTATTTACAGTAACAATATAAAGTCTTACTGTAACCTCGGTGTACGTAGATGTTGGCCGATGACCGCGGGTTGTTTCCATTAGACGCTGAGAGCATCGCTCTGCCGATTTTCTCCATTTAATCCAATGCATCACCCAGAATTTAAAGCTCTTTATCTGTATGTATGTTTTGTGGCACAGAACAGCCTCCTTTCATGGCAGAATGGGCAAATTATGATCCGCTAACACTAGCTATACAGGGTGATTTCTCACAACATCCTGTCTACGGTCATGTGACATGCAAACGTCATCCTGCGCAAGCGGGGCGTTGCACAATACAATGGAGCTGGATCTGGGCACTTAAGTGGGGCTCTGGCGCCATCTCCTGGGCAGCTAATGTGTTAAAAATAAATAAAAAAAAGTTATTGAAAAAACACGGCCTGCTCACGTATTAGGAGGGTAGTGAGTCACCAGAAAAAATATTGGGTGTTTTTAATTAATCTATCATGGTTAAAATGGAGTTTGAAGTTACAATGGGTGTGTATGTGGAGAGGAACTGGGCCTGGAGGGCCTGATAACATTTACATCAAATATCTAAATATTGAATCAAGCAAAATACAAACTGTTCAGGGTGTTCATAAAAGCCTGATTAGACGATAAAATGACCAAAATATATCATATCAAATCCAAACTCCTTATTGCAAAACTCAAAATGTTTTAACCTTCCATGAAGGGCATATTTCAGTTTGGTCTATTGCATTCAACTTGTTTTCCAGCTGTAGGCCAACAGAAGAGCATGGTACAGGCAAGATGGGAAGCATGCCGTTGTCACCCTTGGCAGCAGTACTAACCTTCGAGACAATGTTTATATTAATCCACACCTTATATAAGCTAACCAAGAGCTCTAATTTTGGTCTGATATCACACACACAACACATATTGTTGCCATGCATGCCTAACAATGCGGATTTGACTGCCGTTTGGACATAGAGTACCGAAGTCCTGACGTCACTCGGTTCATCCCCTGGATCGCAGAAGTTTTTTCTCTACAGAGAATAACATTGGGCCATCTTGAAATCGTCTCATATAAGCATTGTGGTCAAATTAACAAACTGTGATTTTGTCAAAAGGTGACGTGTAGTTTAAGATAGTCAGTCACTCATATTTGGTACAGTCCGTTTCTGGCGAAGATTTAACTAATTTGGCGGCAGTAACATTAGACCCAGAGGTTTTGTGATGTTACTTCAGATGCCATGTCTCGATGTGATTGTCCACCTGAGACTCCAGAACGTTGCTGTCAGACACAAACTATCTCCATATCTCCATATTTTAACGTTTAATGAGAATTGCACAAACGTAGTGAAAACAGCAGATTATTTTTCAATAGCGAAAATAGCCGATCTACAAGCTTGTGACTACACGCTTGTGACGCTTGTGAGCTTGTAGATCGGCTATTTTCGCTATTGAAAAATAATAAAAAGGAATATAACAGTATTGGCTTAGAGCTCCATACTGTATGGGGTCAGCTGATTTGTTTGAATCTGGTCATGTTCTGACACAGTTAGGTTGGACATCATAATAGCCTACACCGTATTTGGCCATGGCTGCTGTGAAAACACCGTATAAGGACATGGCTGAGCCGTCGTGACATCGGTGACTTGACATACAGCATGCATCCCGCTAGCTGAAGCATATAAGAGCAGTTGGGACCGGTTAGCAGCCTTGTTCAACCCTACAGAGATATCTTCAGAAGTTCTCGGATAGTAAAGGAATAATAGACAAGATTGTGGTACGTACCCGCCATTGGGAGCAAAACGCAAGATGCAGATTTTTGTGAAAACCTTAACAGGGAAGACTGTAACCCTCGAGGTCGAGTCTTCAGACACCGTTGAAAATGTCAAGGCAAAAATCCAAGACAAGGAGGGCATCCCTCCCGACCAGCAGAGGCTGATCTTCGCCGGTAAGCAACTAGAGGACGGGCGCTCCCTGTCCGACTACAACATCCAGAAGGAGTCCACTCTGCACCTGGTGCTCAGACTGCGAGGCGGCGCCAAGAAGAGGAAGAAGAAGACATTCACCACCCCCAAGAAGAGCAAGCACGTGAGGAGGAAGGACAAGCTCGCCGTGCTCAAATACTACGACGTTGACGAGAACGGGCAAGTCACCCGGCTGAAGCGCGAGTGTGACCAGTGCGGCCCTGGTGTGTTCATGGCCAGCCACTTCGACAGGAACTACTGTGGGAAATGCTGTGTTTCCACCCGAGGACGGTGATGGACCTAGTATAGAGGTTTCGTGATGTGCGGGTTTTAAAGAGCCTTAAAGGTCTTTATCATGGTCCGTCAAACATGTATTAAGAGGTTTTAACAGAAAGATCCACTCCAGTGAGCCATGGCAGGTTTTTGGAGCGGTGCTAACAGCTCCTACGTCTGGCTTTGTGTGTACTGTATGTATGTGTCCGGAACTCCATGTATGGAGATAACTGATGTCACGAGTGTGAGATTCACGCCACACAAGACTAGCGTCATAGAACGTACACTGAGACCGACATCTGTCACAGACAGAAAGGCCCATACAAGGAGATATGCACGTGTATGAACCATGTTTGATACCACAGGTGCACAATTTTTCTCTCTGTGCTCTGTGTTCAGCTGCAATAAAATAAAAAGTATAAAAATAATAATAATAAAAGAATATGTACAGTATATGCCTGCTGTTGTTGAGGGATTTTGCCTGTCAATAATTTCCTCTGCTCTGCCCACCCCCAATGGGGGGAGGAGAGGGGTGGGATTAATGGACTGTGACAACATCAAAGTCCACGGGCCAGTCACAGCACTTTTCTAATTATTATTCCCCAGACCACAGAAAATCCACTGAATATTTATAGTTTTTGAAGCGGTGGAAACCGCTTCCAATGAATGGCTTTGTGTGTATCACGCCCATATATGGTCATTTCAGTCCAGAATGAACAGGCTTTTTCAAAAACAGAATTTTTTTATTTTATTTTTTTTTTTATTTTTTTTTATTTATTTCTTTATTTCGAACATTTAAAATTAGTATAAAAAGACAAAGGAAATAAAAGGAAGATAAAATAAAATACAAACTGCAACATAATTATATTGAAAAACATCCTTAAATTAAAGTTCATGTTCGAAAAAGGAGTAGGAAGAAGTTTGAACAACTTATCAAGTCCTACCCCCATCATTAATTTTCTTAAATAACAATCATCATGTTCATAATAAGGCTTCTGCCCCAGGGATATTCACCCTGTATCAAACAACAAAAGAAAAAACAGCCTGAATCAATCAAGCCTAATATATACTCAATAGATCTTTTAGATCTCAACCAAATCTGCTGTATACAGCTATTCTAACCTATATCTATTAATTGTGTCCTTTTTGAACATCTGCTTGAAATTATTCCATGAAGCACTTAGCTTTAATTCATCTCTTAAATTGTTCCACAAAATCACCCCTTTAACAGAAACACAGTGATGTTTTGCATTTGTCCTTACTAGTGGCTGACCAAACATACAGACCCCTCGCAAATCATAATGGCTCTCCCTTGCTTGGAACAACTTTTGGATGTTGTGGGGTAATAATTTGTATTCTGCTTTGTACATTAATTGAGCTGTTTTGAGATCAACCAGGTCTTTGAATTTGAGTGTTTTTAATGTAATAAAGAGTTGGTTTGTTGGTTCTCTATAGCTTGTTTTATTTACAATTCTTATTGCTCTTTTTTGTAGAAGGAATATCGGATTAGTGTTTGTTATGTATGCGTTTCCCCACACCTCCACACAGTATGTTATATATGGAAGTATAAAGGAACAGTACAACATGTATAGTGAACATTTATTTAAAAATTCTTTCACCTTATAAAGTATGGCAAGTGACTTTACTATTTTAGTTTTTATATAATTTATATGAGACTTCCAACTTATTTTATTATCTATTATTACTCCAAGGAATTTGACTTCCTTCACTTCTTCAATTTCTATTCCGTTTATTGAGAGTTTTTTATTAGTGTTAATTATACGATTTCCAAATATTATATACTTAGTTTTACTTAGGTTCAGTGTCAATATATTAGAATCAAACCAACTCTTTAACGTCTTCAATTCCTTCTCCACTGTTTCCAAAAGTTGTTCCAAATTATTTCCACAACAAATCAAATTTGTGTCATCAGCGAATATTATTGTTTTCATTAATTTTGAAACCTCACATATATCATTAACATACAGGATGAAGAGCAATGGACCCAGTACAGAACCCTGAGGAACCCCATATTGAACCGTCAACATTTGAGATTTACAATTGTTTATTTGTAAATGGTAAATGGTAAATGGTGCATTTATATAGCGCTTTTAATCCAAAGCGCTTTACATAGATTGTGCATTACATTCACCCATTCACACACACATTCATACACCGGTGGCGGAGGAAGCCATGCAAGGCACCAACCTACTCACCGGAGGCAATTAGGGGTTCAGAGTCTTGCCCAAGGACCCTTCGACATTAACTCAGGGGGAGCCCGGATTCGAACTGGGAACCCTTCGGGATTTATACCCTTCGTGCTCTAATACCAGTTTCTCTACCCCTGAGCTATGCCGCCCCTATTTGTACATACTGTTTTCTATTATGCAAATAACTACTTACCCAAGAGAGAGCCAACCCTCTAATCCCACATCTCTCCAATTTCTTTAACAGCAAGTCATGCTTAACTGTATCAAAGGCCTTACTGAGGTCCAGAAATACTCCTATTGCATAATCTTTATTTTCTATTGCCGTGGTTATTGATTCAACAAATTCAATTAGTGCATGAGTTGTTGTCCTATTAGCCCTAAAACCATATTGCTGATTACATAATACTTTGTTTTTTGTGATAAACTCATCTAGCCTCTTATAAAATATTTTTTCCAGTATTTTTGAAAACTGTGGAAGAAGGGAAACTGGTCTGTAGTTTGTTAGTTCATGTTTGTCTCCAGCCTTATATATTGGTATAACTTTAGCTATTTTCATATTATTTGGGAATATTCCTGTTTTTAACGACTGATTACATATATGTGTAAGAGGTTTCGCAACGTATTCTATAATATTTTTAACTAATGCCATATCAATTCCATTATAATCTAAAGAGGTCTTAGCCTTACAGTTGTTAATAATTTCAGTTATTTCTTTTTCATCTGTTGCCTTCAGAAACATAGAGTTAGTTACCCTTTTAGTTTTACTATCTATGCTATTTTTATTACCAGTCTTTGGAATCCTCTTAGCCAAGTCAGGACCAACGTTAACAAAGAATCCATTGAATTCGTCCGCCACTTGATTCATTTCATTGCTCATTGTATTATTATTTGTCCTAAAATAATTAGGATATCCTACTTTACCAGTGCCATTTTTTATAATATCATTCAATACCTTCCATGTGTTTTTAATATTACTCTTATTTTCCTCCAGTAATTTACTATAGTAGTCCCTTTTACTGCTTCTCATAATTCCTATCAATTTATTTTTATACGTTTTATAAATATTTTCAGCCTCTTTCGTCCTCTTTTTTAAAAATTCTCTATACAGTACATTTTTCTTCTTACATGATTTTTGTATTCCTTTGGTTAGCCATGGTTTCCCCTCAAATTTCTGTTTAATAATTTTCTTCACCAAAGGACAGTTTTTGTCATACAGAGCTGTTAGTATGTATAAAAAATTGTTAAATGATTCATTGACATCCTCTACATAGACCTTAGTCCAGTCCTGGTCCTTCAAATCTTGTTTAAAGGACATAACTGCCTCTTGGGTTTTGACTCTACTTAATATGTGAACTGCTACTTTTTTGTTGGTCCTGATTCCGCCCTTGACAACTGCAAAGACTGGCAAGTGGTCAGTTGCATCATTGATAATTAATCCACTTACTATTTTTCTATCAATAACATTTGTAAATATATTGTCAATTAGTGTCGCACTATGTGCTGTTATTCTAGTTGGTCTTGTAATGCTGGGATATAAACCCATACTGTACATAGAGTTGATAAACTCTGTGTTTGTGTTGTTTTCATTAAGTAGGTCAATGTTAATATCACCACAGACATAAACCATTTTCTTATTATTTAACTTATCGTACATCTCCATTAATATTTCTCTAAACGTTTCAATAGATGATCCTGGTGTTCTGTAAACACAAGTTATTAGTGCATTTTTTGATTTCTTAATCTCAATTTCTACAGTAATACTTTCCATTATGTTATCTACTACCATTGACATTTTACTTACTTGTTTAGTTTTATAATTGTTATCAATATATAGTGCAACTCCCCCACATTTATTAGTGTCCCTATTATTAAAAAATATATCATATCCCTCTAAATTATATAAAGTATCCTGTCCCTCTTTGAGGCCTGTGTCCGAGATTGCTACTACTGTGAATTTCTTCCCCAGTTGCCTTAAGCATTGTTTTATCTTTGAAAAATTTGCTTTGATACTCCTACCATTGAAATGGATTAATGATAACGATCCTTCCATATTAACCGTTCTTTTAAACTGGTCTTCCGTGTAATATTCACATTGATTAAGTGTCGTGTTGTAAAAATTATTTTCCGGATCGATATCCTTATCCATATCATGCATTTTATGTTCTGTATAATCAAACATTTTTAATCCCATTGATTCATAATCCTTATTCAATAGTCTTTGCTGTTCATTGTCTCCACAAGGAGACAATTGACATGAATCATAGTTTGTCATGTTTTCTATACTCTTTACAATATATTATCAACAAATTAGCAAGAGGGAAATGCAACCACTTCGTTGTCATGATATTAGTCACAGAGAAAATCAGCAGTAATATAACTGTACTGGGGGATAATCTAGGATGAGACTCTATGCAATGTAGAATTCCGTATAGGCCTACACTGAATATAGAGCATTTATCCATCAAGATCAACATATTAAGGCCTATTCCTAAAAAGTAACAAAACAAATAAATCTGTACTAAACTCTTAATGTTTCTATAGAAAATAAACTCTTTGCGGATCAGAACTCTATGCAAAATTAAATAAGCCAATTTGACAACCATTATCTTCTTCTCCAAACAACTCCACCGGGATAGAGCATGGGATAGACCAGTAGTTCGATAATTCAAAGGTAAATGAGATCCGCTGCAAATAGTAAGTCTGTGTGTTAAAAAAATGAAAGTCAAAAACATAAAGGGCTTTATCCATGCCTCTGTCAGAGTCAGTAGAGCCGAGTGAACGAGCGACATTGAGTGAACATAAAAAAATAATTTTCCAATCCAATCCGTACCAGTGAAGTTCCATGCAGCAGTATAAAAAATATTAAAACAAATCAAAAATAAAATTATATTGAACCTGGCCATTTGTCATTGACCTTGTCCGTGTTTATAGATCCCATATCAACGCGTATGCACAGTCCTACCTCGCTCCTCCCGATCGATCTTCAAACCTGTCAAGCTCACTGATGTCCCTGACAACGCTGATTTTAGATTCCTCGGGTGTCGCTCCGTTGATTTTGATGAAAACTTTACAGCTCATGGTCCAGGTCCCCTGGATCTTTCTTTCTTTCTTCAGCCTTCGTGCCATCTTTGCGATGTCCGCGTTCTTCTTGGTGAGGTGTTCATTTATGTACACCTCCGTCCCCTTCAGCTTGTATCCTTGTTTAAGGAGCGCATTTCTATTCTTTCTGTTTATAAAGCGGATTATTATCGCTGGTGGCACGTTCTTAATCCTGGTGGGCAAAGTGTGGCAGGCCTCGAAGTCGCTGCTCTCCACAGCAATGTCCTTGCTTTTCAGAAATCCAACAACCTGTTGTTCCAGTGTTTCCTCTTCAGCCTCGGTAGGCTCACTCTGGCCGCCCTCCTTTGCGGCTGCCCTCGCATAGGACTTGTGGCTTGTCTTCAGCCCGTTGATGACAAGATCATTAATTCTTGAGTATTGCTCAAGATCTGCCACTCGAGTTTCCAGAGAAGCGATCTTTTTGTCTTTTTCCATATTTTGTTTCTTGAGGAGTTGAACTTCACCCATCAGTTCCATCAACTTCTTTTGTTGGTTGGAAATTGTGGAAAGCTCCGCCGACATGAAGTCCATCGACCTTTTTAACTCCTCCATCTCCTCTGAATTAACTTGTTTTTTTGGAGGCATATCCCCCCACAAGCCGATCTACAATCACTTTAGTTTAGCTGACCAGCGCGTCCTTTTACTGACAAGCACCTGGGCCGGGCTTCTGGCCTGGTGGAGCCTGGTGGTAGCCTGGTCCTTTCCAGGGGCTGTAGCTGGCCTGGTGGTAGCTGTTTCACTCCAGGGGCTGCTAGCCTGGTGGATGCCTGGTTCTCTCCAGGGGCTGCTGCCTGGTGGTAGTTAGCCTGGTGGTGGCCTGGTCCTCCCCAGGGGCTGCTGCCTGGTGGTTGCCTGGTGGTGGCCTGGTCCTCTTCAGGGGCTGCTGCCTGGTGGCTGCCTGGTGGTGGCCTGGTCCTCTCACAGGGGCCTATACCAGCTGGTAGCCTGGTAGCTGCTGGTCTCCTGGAACTTTCCCAGGGCTAGCTGGTGGTAGCCAGGTACCTGCTGGTGGTAGCTTGGTAGCTGCTGGTGGCCTGGAACTCTCACAGGGGCTGCTGTGGTGGCCTGGTACCTGCTGGTGCTATCCAGGTGCCTGCTAGTGCAGGCCTGTTAGCTACTGGTAGCCTGGGCCTGTCCCAGATGGTAGCTGAATATTGGACTCAGTCCAGATTCAGTATCCAAATTCACTTTTAGATGTAAAGTTTTACTTTGTAAGGTAAAACAAAACCCTAACAACTCACTGGTGAAACTTTGAATGAGAAATACTAAAAGATTTACTCGATTCAAACCAGATTGTTGTCTCTGCTCTCTGCGGTAATATGGTAATTAAATGTCCGTTTAATTACCATATATGGTGATCTCAGTCCAGAATGAACAGGGTTTTTCAAAAACAGAATGTCCGTTACCTTATGTCCATATATGGTCACTCCAGGCCAGAATGAACAGGTTTTTCCTGTCCCGTACGTGTAAAATATCAGTCCAGAATGAATAGGCTTTTTCAAAAAACAAAATGTGTGTCCCATGTCCATATATGGTCATTTCAGTTCAGAATGAATAGGCTTTATATGTCCTGTAAATCTAGAATATGTGTGCGGTGTCCCTCCCGGTCAGATGAAAGAATGGATACTTTGAGGATTGGTCAAGCTTCACATGATAATTTGGCCTTCAGGGTTTATCTGTCTTATTTAAACACTTTATATTTATTTATGTATTTATTTAATTACAAATTCTTATTTTAATCTATTTTATTTTTCAAACCTATTATACCAACTGTCATACCAGCTCTCCAAATACATTCAGAATAGAAGTTTTATCTGTCCACCGCTTCAATTCGAACCGAGGTTTGATTTTTTTTTTTGTGTATAACAGGTCAGAAAATCTAAAAACCAAATGTATGAGTTAATTTCATGAAGCATCCCACGAAACTTGGCCAAAGTGCACAAGAAACTTCGTGCCAAGATGTAGGCCAGTCAGATGTAGAGCCCGAACAATGGGCGTACAACAAACGTGGTGCGATAAAAAAAATTGAAATCTGATGTCATGAAACCTTTAAAAAAATCACACCCTGTGTGAAATCATGAGTGGTTCCTTACTTCATTTCATTGAGCGTCCCGCAAAGTTTGGCCAGTTCCCTATCTATCTATCTATCTATCTATCTATCTATCTATCTATCTGTCTTTCTGTCTCATTTAAAAAATGTTGCCAAAAAGCATCGCTGGGTCTTGCATGGTTAAGGTGTGTTAAATCCTGATGAAATATGCCAGGAAGAGATGAGAGTAACAGCAGCCTTCTGATCACTATCACCAATCCGATGGAGCAATACTCCCCCCTGCTGGAAAGATTGTGGTACTGCATGACATATGGCACATCATCCAATCCAAGTCCCTTCGGGAGCAAGCATTATAACCACTAATTAAACCCTTTATACTTAGATGACCGGGGTCTGCCAGGGGTCTAGACTTGGTCCTCTCCTTTTTTCACGTCACACTAAATATCTTTACCAAATATAGCAGATGTACAAGCTTGTAGATTTGCTGTGCTATGCCGGAATAGGGCTTGTGGTTAAAACAGGGTTCCCACACATTTTTACCAATTAATTTCCAAAACTTTTCCAGAATATTTAACCCAATTTCCAGGACTATAGAACAATAATTCAGCTCAATAACAGGTCGCTTACTCCTATGCGCAATGCCCAAAGACAGGTGTATGCCAGTGGTTCTCAACCTTTTCAGGCCGTGGCCCCCGAAATAATCATATTTTAACCAGGGACCCGGCACCCTGATGAGCACTAAGAGTTGAGGAATTAGCAGATCTACATGCTCACAACGCCCGTTGTGAGCATGTAGATCGGATATTTTCACAATTTCTGCCTCTAATATTTGACAATTTGGCCCATGTTTAATTTGTAATTTCAGAGGTATTAACAAAATCAATGACCAAAGACAATGCATAGCTATTTTTTTCCAGGACCTTCCAGGACCCTTGATAAATTCCAAAACTTTTCCAGTACTGGAAAAATATTTTTCTAATTTCAAAATATTTCCAGGAATGTCATGACCGTGGGAACCCTGTTAAAATGAACCTCTCGTTTGATTAACAGCACTTCTTTTCAAAACATTTGAAGCCAAATGATCCCATAGCAGGCTGGTTGGAGGAACACCTTCAAGCAAAAAAAAAAAACATTTTAAGTTTAATTTTAATGTCTTGAACTTGCATCATCTTAGAAGACGTCAAATGAAGGCAGCGAAAATGATGAGCCAGTGTAGTAAAACAATGTTTACTTATACTCCATCCAAAGGTTATATCATTTATAACAAACACGAACAGAGAGATAAGATCTTGGTTTCTGGCAAACACTGTATGTGAGTTTGTTCATTATTTGAGTTCAAACATGTTAGTAGCATGTAACACATTGCTGTATGTGATGCTGTAATGATAATGATAATTTTTTCTTGTTGAGAAAGGTACTTTTCTCCCTCAATAAAACGCGTTTAGGCAGCAGGCATGTTACAATGTAGAAAACCGCATGGCTGCTGCCTTGCAGATGATGAGTCTGGGAAGTAATGAACATTACGCTAACAGAGGCGTTGAGAGGGCAACACCATGTGGCTGAATGTTGTCTATTGCATCTAAAATAACATGAGATCGTACAGTGCATGGACAAGTGAAACTCTTTTTTTTTTTACACACCTGACATTATGAGAAACCTAGCCGACCCCGAAACAACTAACAGCCAGCTGCACCAATGCAACTGGTCGCAACTCCTTGCAACAAAACAGTTTTAATAGTCAGGGGATATTAACTCTCCTACTGCCAGATTATTTATTTATTTATTGGGTCTGGCGCCATCAAAAAGCGGCTTACCTTTGCGACGTTATAGTAGATAGACAGACAGACATTTATTTATTTTTTTTTATTTTTTTTGGTTGTGCAATAGTGCACTTTGGTCTGCCAGGCAGCAGAGGGCGGCGTCATGCGAGAATGAATGTGAATTTGCCTGTTATGTGTTGAAGAAGAAGAAGACCAGTCACTGGCCACAGAGCCTCAGAGCCAGAGAAATCAACAAGGAAGTGAATTGTTCTCCGTTGATGTTAACGCATAATGGATTTTTTTACACCATCACCGCGAAAATGTGTTTACAGTACACGGCCGCGCGACCCCTCATCAGCTTACAGTCATCAGACGAACGAACCGAACGAGCGCCGTATTGGCGCAGAGGTCTTGCGAAATCGGGCGAACGTGAACGTTCAAAGCGTGGGGAGAGTTAATAAAACCTGGGAATAAATTTGTTACCAAAGGATTTCTTCACCAATGTGTTCGTAAATGTGTCTAGTAACATATCTAACAAAGATTGAAATTCAACATCCCTAGGAGAATCTTTGACAGCTAGGGTAATTCTGTGTTTCATTCATTTACTATACACTGTACTATAAAAAATCTGCTTTAAGTTAACAAGGTGTTTTTAATTATTCTGAATCCATTGCAAGCATTTGTTTTGCACGAAAAACATTAATTGGGCTAGAAACAGCCCCCAAAAAGAAAGTGATGAGTCATCCCTTCACAGTTGTATGGGTTCCATTTTTAGCCCAAGGAATGTTTTTTTTGTGCAAAACAAATGCTTGCAATGGATTCAGAATAATTAAAAACACCTAGTTAGACCCCTCACATTCCACTTAAAGCAGATATTTTTGGGAGTAATTGTTTCCCTTATAGTAGGCTAGTGTATATGAATGAGACCCAGAAGATTCTCCTAGTGAATTTCAATCTTTGTTAGATATGTTGCTAGACACCTTTACGAACCAATGTGTTCTGATAATATTCCCTGACTATAAGGCCAGTCCACAGACCAATGCAACTCCTTGCAACTGCCATGGAGGATAATGGTTGACAGTAGTTGTATTGGCGTGGACTGGCCCTTTACATGGACCCCTGTCTGCCCCACATGTTTACCACTACGAAAGGGTTAAACCCAGAACCTTCCAGAACCTGTGATAGTATGTTGTTGTTTTGTTGAACCGTTTCCGTCTTGGAAAGTTCTGAGTTTCAACTCTGGGTTAGTTAGCACCTCCTGATCAGGGCACGAATCAGTTTCTCATCGGAAACCCAGTCATAACATAATAGAAATGGAAAAAAGTTCTGAGACCGCCCACCGGAAGTTCCGAACGACATCAATAACCTCAGTTTTTTCGAAGAGAACGGCCGAGGCGTCGGAATGGAGTATGTGTTGGCCTTTAGTTCTTGTACAGACGTGCCATTCCGATTCTTTTTACATTTTCTTTTTCTGTAAATGCATTGTTTTCCTAGCCTGGCGGTGCCAGCCTCTATCACACACTTCGTTTTGGGAAGAGAGTCTGGGGTTGCAGGGAGAGATTCCATTTCTGGGGGGCGGGCTAAAGCCTGGTGAGCTCAGCCAGAGCTCTTAATTTCTCCCTTTGAACTTCAAAGGGGTTGTGCAATAAGGTAATTGATTGAGCCATACAAGTGTCAAGACCTCGTTAGTGTTCTCTCTAATCAATGAAAGCATCAAAGACAACTACCTGTTTGATGCCTGTCATAGAGGGGAGGGGGGAATGTTTTTGTATCCACACAGCCTACAGCCCTGATTGGCTAACCCTTTCTGGTGGCTGGTGGAAATGGATTCTCAATTGTGAGGGTCCAGACAACCACTACCGCCAGGGGGTGGTGTTGTGCGGTCTGGTTTATTAACCAGGCTATTGTTTTCCCCACTTTCTTTTCACCGTTCAGCCTCACTAATTATTTCTCTTTTGTCACTGAGAAGACGTGTCACACTCCTGGACACCTCTTGTCACGGGGGAAAACTGAATCTGAACAGCATCTACTGTACATACAGTAGCAAAACCTCTGCCAATGCCCTGCTTTCTCACTGACAATGTTCTGACAATTCACTGACAATCTCCTGACTTGTGTAGTTCTCAGTCTGGCACATCTGTAGTCCAAAAAATAGCCTGTGGCTCCCGGTTCGTCGTCCTCCTCCACAGCCTCGTCACATCGTCATCCTCATGTCCAGACAGGGGTGTCACAGGGGGGGGGAGAAAGTGGGACTGAGTTACTAGGGCCCAAGCTGGAGGGGCCTTAATTGTTTCATACTTCAGCTATTAAAAAAATAGCAGATATAATAGCTCACCGCACGGCACTGAGTGCCGCGCTGCGAGCTTGTATATCTGCTATTTTTGAAAAGTCGTGAAAATGTGTGCAAATCTTTGAATATATGTATTTTTTAAGTGAACATTTGTAACTAAGATTTCGCTTCTGGAGGCGTCCCTGGAACTAAATATTTTGAGAGGGTCCGTGGCCAAATACATGTAATTTTGGGGGTCCTTCACATGAAAAGGTTTGAGCACCACTGAAACATAGGTTTTTCAATGAACTTTGGAAGGTTTTGAAATATTCAAAAGACTTGCACAAATGTTCACGATCTTTTCAAAAATAGCAGATCTACAAGCACCGAGTGCCGCACTGTGAGCTTGTTTATCTGCTATTTTTCAATAGTTAAAGCACAAAATGATTCGTTCCCAGTCTAAATAGGTTAAACCCCCTCCTCCCCCTATGAAGAACATTCATGGGGGGGCCCGCAGTGAATCCTTGTACCCAGGGCCCCGGATTTGGTGCGACACCCCTGTGTCCAGATGTTCCCCAGGACGTTCAGGGCTCCTCCTCCCCCTCCCCTCCCCGCTCCATGCAGAGGTGGGCCAGAGTCTTGAACTTGGGCCCCAGGTCGTCCAGGAAGTCCAGCTGGTCCTGGTCCCCCAGCTCGCTGCAGCACCCCACCGAGCCAGCGGGGGAGCCCTCGCCCTCATAGCCGAAGGCCCGCGTCGCGTCGTCCGCGAAGCGCCCCTCCGACTCGTCGGCGAAGTAGCCCAGCTTCTGCAGGACGAGAGAGAGGGGGAGGGGGATTATAAAGTGCAAGGTCGCTTCTCGCCCTTAGGGTGTCCTACTGGTAAAGTATAGGCAAATAACTCAGCCTTTTGTCGGTCATGAATTGGATTGTGTTGGTTGGATGTGTTCATTTGTGATGAGGATTTTCTCGTGGTAAATACACACAAGTGTGGTTTGATTTGTATCAACAAAGACCGAAAATAAACCATTCCTTACATTCATGGAAGAGGGGAGAAAGAGAGAGGTGGAACAGAGAGTAAGAGCGAGAGAGAGAGAGAGAGAGAGAGAGAGAGAGAGAATTATCATAAGGTTTTTAATATGCAGGGTTTTTGTTTGCCACTATGATTCATTTTCAGAAACAAAGGGAGGTTGCGTGGAGGTCAGTTCATTAACAGTTCAAGTGTTCCAGACTTAAGTGGCTATTTTGCTAGAGAAACGCTTACAAGCACACTTCAAGGCGCTGCTAATTTGCTCTTCATTAACAATGTGTCTGCATACATTTACCTTTACGACTGCTGATTAATGCAATGCAGCATTCAAAGTGTGCTTTGTGGTTGTTCAGACACAGCATTAGACTAGAATGTATATGTATAGTTGCTGTGTGCTGAGACTAGGGAACCAGCACAGGGGAAGTTCAGGACAAAACTATACAGTATTGCATTCATGCAGATCGTATTCCAGATATCAATGATCGGGAGTGATCACTGATATCTGGAATATGATCCTAGATCAGTTTAGAGGATATGTGTGAGCCCAGAAAATCTCCTATTCAACAGCTCATTAATGCATGTAAGCCAATGTATGTGTGTGTGTGTGTGTGTGCGTGCGTGCGTGCGTGTGTGCGTGCGTGCGTGCGTGCGTGCGTGCGTATGTACTTTCCGACGTGCAAATTTCCGAACTCTAATTCAGTGTAGTTCAGAAATCGTGAGTGACGTCATTTGGAGTCGAACTGGACCTTTCTGCCGAAAAGTTCGGTTTCGGAGAAAGTATGGACAAACCTTAAGGTTAGGTTCAGGCATAGATTTACTGAGGTTACATTTAGGGATACCTGGTGGCGACCATTCCGAGGTCACAGGATTTGAGCTTGGTCGAGTGTGTTTTGGGATGAGTGTGTTTTGGGGGTGAGCGTGTATTTGGAACGAGTGTGTTTTGGGGGCGAGCGTGTATTTGGAACGAGTGTGTTTTGGGGGTGAGCGTGTATTTGGGGCGAGTGTGTTTTGGCGACGGCGTTCTTGTGCGTCTCACCCTGTCCAGGTAGAGGCCGTTGGTGTCCCAGGTGTGCAGGGCAGACAGCTGGCTCTGTCGGTAGTACAGAGAGTCCATGTGTCCTGAAGCTCTGTAGTGGCCTGTTCCTCCTCCTCCATAGAAGCTGTTACCCTGCTGGTTAGAGTACATTAGTTATACTGAAGCTCTGTAGTGTCCTGTTCATCCTCTATAGAAACTGTTACCCTGCTGGTTAGAGTACATTAGTTATACTGAAGCTCTGCAGTGTCCTGTTCCCCCTGCTCCATAGAAGCTGTTACCCTGCTAGGTTAGAGTACATTAGTTAGTTACTGGTCCTCTGTAGTGTCCTGTTCCTCCTCTATAGAAGCTGTTACCCTGATGGTTAGAGTACATTAGTTATACTGGTCCTCTGTAGTGTCCTGTTCCTCCTCTATAGAAGCTGTTACCCTGATGGTTAGAGTACATTAGTTAGTTACTGGTCCTCTGTAGTGGCCTGTTCCTCCTCCTCCATAGAAACTGTTACCCTGAAGGTTAGAGTACATTAGTTATACTGAAGCTCTGTAGTGGTCTGTTCCTCCTCTATAGAAGCTGTTACCCTGCTGGTTAGAGTACATTAGTTATACTGAAGCTCTGTAGTGGACCTGAATGTTCATGTTGTCACACAAACAGCAGTGGTCAGTTGTGCATTGTGCACAACTGACCACTTTGTTTTGTCATGATTATTATAGCCTGTTGTGTTTTTATATATAATTTTCTCAAAGAAGACCACTGTAATTACATAAAAGAAAATATGCTAGGATTTTTGGGACATCTAGTCACCCTTGTGAATGACGTGAATGGATAGCCAACAGCAGAAAAGCACGTATAAATGTAAATATACAATGCAATTATACGTAATCATAATTTATACATGTCTGGACGGCATCAAAAACTTAACCGGGACGATTTTTGAGTTCGGACGCCGTCACCAGAGCGTCTGACGTTTACGTTGACGTCAGCAGTGGAGCACCCTTCATTGATTAAAACGGGAGCATTCCCAGCGTTGACGCGACGCTCGACATGCCTGGTGGAGCCGGGGGGTTAAGCCCAGATCATAGTCGGGTCCGCGGTGGAAGGCTATCCACCGCGGTGTAGTCTTTTCGAGTCTTTTTGAGTCATGAAACTACAACGTTACATCATTCCTCGCGGTGGAGAGCTTTCCACCGCGAGTCCCAACACATCTCTCTGTTTTTACTATCAGACAGGCAGGCTCTACACCCCGTTCACTGATTGGTCGACCTGAACCGGTCTAGACGGGGTAAAGGACTTCACCGTGGGCCGTGACTATGATGGCCTGCACTTATTTTCTGACTTGAGGTGGAAAGCTTTCCACCTCAAATTTGCGGTGGATAGCTCTCCACCGTAGACTCTGATCCGGGCTTTAGAGTACATTAGTTAGTTACTGAAGCTCCGTAGTGTCCTGTTCCTCCTGGTCCATAGAAGCTGTTACCCTGCTGGGTTAAAGTTCATTATACAACAGGTAGTTCTTTAACAAAGAAATCAGCTGTGCCTGGGCACTAAATAGCCGCCCGCTCGCTTTTATTGTTTCCGTAGGCGATGTCTTGTCAGCGGCTATGCTAGCAGTTTTCATGTGAAGTTCAGGGACATAGTAGCAAATTCTGGCATTTAAAAATTACCAATAAATATCTTAATTAAAATTAAATAAAGTTGAAGTGTTTATTTTTTTAAGGATAATCGCATTATTAATTCGAGGGTCGTACAACGTCATCAAACTAAAGTGTCACACAAAAACGTATACTGTATTTTGCGGTTAGAATTACTAAAATTGTCGAAAATATCCTTAGGGTCTTTGTCATTATAGAACAATAGCTTTCTATATAGCTTAAAAAAAAGAAGAACATCTAAACTGAAACTGCAAACCAAAATAATAAATTACATAAAAAGTAAGATTCTAGATGCTACAGTACCGACCTGGGTGGTCATGAAGTGGTTCCTGGAGGACTGGTACGTGCTCTGCTGAGTCATGGTCATGTTCTGCTGCTGCTGCTGCTGACTCATCATCAGGGTGGAGCCTCCTCCGCCCAGCATGGCGTTCTTCTGCTCCAGCAGCCCTGCCGCATTCACCGAGCCGTTGTCCAGCGTGTCCGCAGCGCCCCCTGCTGCCGGGATCAGGAACAGGTCGGTGGACTTCTAAACAGGTTCAATGACAGAGAACCCCGGGAGGAGATGAAACTTAGGTCATGGCTACACGGAGCTGGATATTTCTGAAGCTAGACATTTTTTTGTGCTGTTGGGGCTTGCAGCCACACGAAGCTGGATATTTTGGCTGTGAAACTGGATATTTTTTAAACCGGATAAATAAGTGGAGAGATTGAAAAATATCCGATTCACTGGATCCGTGTAGACAGGGAACCCGGATATCTCTGAAGATTTTACTGTGTGTGTGCTTGTTAGACCTAGATATCTTTGTCGTGTGGACCTAGATATTTTTCTATGTGGATATCTGAAAAACCGGGATATATGAAATATCCAGCTCCGTGTGGACCTAGATATTTTTCTATGTGGATATCTGAAAAAACGGGATATATGAAAAATCCAGCTCCGTGTAGCCATGACCTAATGGATTGGCATCTTTAAACACTCCAGACTTTTTGTATGTGCATGTGTGAGAAAATAAACGATGACCTGGGGAGACACAAAATGTCTATTTTGGGCCTCAAGCGGTGCATTTTTCAAAAATAGTAGATATGCAAGCTCACAATGCGGCACCGAATGCCGCTCTACAAGCTTGTAGATCTCCTATTTGTGCAAATCCTTGAATATACATGTATTCTTTTAAAGGGATTTTTTTTAACTCAAATCTTTGCTTTTGGGGGGTCCCTGGAACAAAATGTTTTGAGATGGGGGTCTGCAGTCAAATACATTTTAAGGGTCCTTGACATTAAAAACTTTGAGCACCACAGATAAAGAAACATTTAACGTGTCTGGTTCCTGTCTGCACGTCAGTGGTGAACTGGAAGTCCAGGCCTTCAGGAATCAATAAACATTAAACATTACGTTTTCATGTGACTGTGTTTATGTTTTGGCGACTATGGGAAAGACTTTCCCCGCTCAACTTAATGTCTCTGACAGCACAAAGCCTAACTTATGCTCCCTTCACGCTCCAAAAATAGGAGACCTACAAGCTCACATATCACGGATGTGACAGGTTGTGAGCTTGTAGGTCTGCCATCTTCAGCACAACACTGTCATTTGACTGAAGTATTATGTACATTAGTGCCTAGGCTTTAGACAGCATCGTTTATGCTTTGCCCTAACCTGCAGCTTGGGTGAAATTCTGGTTAAAACGCTATAGATTTATGGAGGCAACTGGACTGGGCAGGCAGAGGGGACTAATTGAGCATTTCACAGACTGACACCATTGGGGAAAACAAATCACTGCATAGGTCCTTAATGGCTGTGTTCCCAGAGCCCTGGTTCTGTTCAGTCTATTAAACTAAAAGCCCATGCAGTTCAGTTCACTGATGGGACATTACTTGGTCCAGTAAAACATGAAATAGCAAGGAAATATACTGTATGAGGTTTGACTTTTGTCAAGAAAGCGGAATTACTTTCCTCTCATTTTAATGTATTAATTACTTTCCTGGACATATGTTTTACTTGTGTTCTCTGGTGCGGTATCTTGCCACAGTGGCAAGAGTTGTTTTTTCTTTATTGTTGCATTTGCATACATGCAAATGCAACAATAAAGAAAAAACAACTCTTGCCACTGTGTGCGATCCATCCTCCTCCTTCTACACGTTGATTTAAAGGGATACCGCACCAGTAGAGTCAGAGCGCGGTGGTAACCAAAAAGTCTATTACTTGTGTTCTCTACAATTATATACCCAATTTTTTTTTTACTTTTATAATTTTTATCCCACGATTTTGCAACCCATTCTTTCACCCTGTGCCAATTGTCTATGTAATCCTGGGCTCTGCTCTCCCTCTGCCGCGCCTGGGGAGACAACGGACTGACCTCATGCTTCCTTCAATGCATGAGTAGTCCAAGTTGTTTCTTTTCACCTGACAGGGGGGATTTCCCCGGGATGGACGTAGCGCGTGGAAGAAACACGTTATTCCAACCAGTTCCTTTCCCCTCCATCAAGCGCCCCGGCTGGCCAGGGGAAGGCATTATTGAGACCAGGATTACTGCATGTTTTTGTGAGGGTATCTACCCTAGGAGACACGGGGAGAACATGCAAACTCCACAGAAAGGCCCTATCGCCGACCCCACCTAGGGTGTGGGCGCTGATGACGCGGAGGGCGAAACACGCCCCCAGCACCCACAGCGTCCCCCGGCGGGAATCGAACCCAGGACCTTCTAGCTGTGAGGCGAAGCGCTAACCACTGCGCCACCGTGCCCCCTATATACCCAATTTTAATTAACTGTATATGTGTTTATGTATTATATTTGTATCTGTGTAAAAAAAACTTTTCTTTTAACTTTTATCTTTGTAACTTGAATGCAATGTTAGGTGTACATGTCATTCTTTGAAGGAAGCAGAAGGAGCCAGCCAGCCAGCAAGAAAGAAAGAAATGAAAGAAAGAAAGAAAGAAAGAAAGAAAGAAAGAAAGAAAGAAAGATAGAAAGAAAGATAGAAAGAAAGAAAGAAAGAAAGAAAGAAAGAAAGAAAGAAAGAAAGAAAGAAAGAAAGAACTTAGAAAGAAAGAAGCCAGCAACTTGTTTTGATTTGACAGTGACACATCTTATTGAATTGAATTGAATGAGAAGAGGCTCTCACCACTTCCTCTCCCGGTGCTTCGGTGTTGGACTTGAGCAGCATGCCACCACTGGTGTCCTCCAGGTAGATCTTATCTCCTTTGGTGGAGCAGGCAAACACAAAGAATATACCTGTGTACAATACACACATAAATATAGAGTTATAAACAATCTACCGTACCTGTGCAATGCATACAGTATGGTATGAGGGCTGGGACTGTTACTCAAGTCACTCAACTTAATGAATCAGAGCAGTATAAGTATATTATACAGTAGATCAGGGGTCAGCAACTTTTTTTTAAAAATGAAGTGCCATGTTTTTATTTTGTAGATTATTTTGTCAGTGTGCCATGTCAACATACATTTTAATGAGACCCAATCAAAATTTTGATTGTCAGGATACAGGGCAATAATCCACATATCTCTTCGACGCCCTCCCCAGTCAGAGTTCAGAGTTTTAATGAATGTAGAATTATGTGCAGGATGTAATCTGCTGTAAATTAGTTGACTTCATTTAATTGACCACGTTTAAAAAATATATATTTGATTTTAAAATAAAAATCCTCTCCTTCACACTTCTGCCAGTGTGCCAGTGATCACCCTCCCCTGTGCCAATGTTGGCACCCGTGCCTAAAGTTGCCTGCCCCTGCTATAAAATGTAACTAAGCGATGCGAGGCGTTGTGTGCTTGTAGATCTGCTGTTTTCACTAGTTTTGTGTGACAGTCTTGTTGCTTTACCAAAAGACGTGCACATTTGAAACTTGGAGATACGAGGTTTCTGCCCGACAGTGACGATATTTTAGTGATTATGTTGCGAGCAAAACGTTAAGATAATAGCCATTTTGGTTAGAACTGACTGAAAATAACTTTGTACTTCAAGTTTAAAATGACACTAAATATTTGTTCAAGTGTCTAAATAAATTCCAAATATTATCAAATTCTCTCGCGGCACCCCGGACTGCCGTCACGGCACCCCAGGGTGCCCCCAGTCACCCACTTTGAAAACCCCTGGTATAGATACTCACAGAGCAGCAGCAGCAGCAGCAGGGCCAGCAGCATGGCCAGCACCCCCCACACCCCCAGGGCGGTGGAGCTCTGCTGGGCCACACACTGCCCCCCCAGGCAGCGGCACAGCCTCACCGTCACCTCCGTCACCGAGCCGTGGCCCTGCAGGTCCATCACCTGGATGGGGACCACGTAGGTCTGCCTGGGCAGCTCCACCGCCTGCTGCAGCACCGCAGACGTGTCTGCAGGCAGGAGAGAGAGAGAGAGAGAGGGAGGCCATGGTGAAAGAGAGAGAGTGACATTTGCTGCAATAGAGCAGGGGTTCAGGACACTCCTGTAAATAACCTTTTCCTCCACGGCACCCCTGAATTACACTGTTATTATTTTTGAGCGGTGGTAAACCGCTCCATAGAGTGGCTGTGCGTGTGTCTGTACTGTAGCCACTTTTCCTCAGCGTTTTGCCATAGCAATGTGTTTTCCTCAGCGTTTTGCCATAGCAAGATGTGTGTGTAGCCATATTACATCATCAATTACATCCTAGACTTATATCCTAGTCTTTTTCCTCAGCGTTTTGCCATAGCAATTTGTTTTCCTCAGCGTTTTGCCATAGCAATGTCTGTGTGTGTGTGTGTGTGTGTGTGTGTGTGTGTGTGTGTGTGTGTGTGTGTGTGTGTGTGTGTGTGTGTGTGCATGTAGCCTGTATTACATCACCAATCACCAATTGAAGACGTTATGCAAGCACGACCACCGCTCACTTCACATTGGGTGTGATTTTTTTTTAAATCTTACCTAATCATATTACTCAGTGTACAAACGTGATTGACATAACGTGAGGTTGATTTCATTATTTACGTGCTCCAAAATCCGCTCCTATATTCGGCCGAAAAAACGCAGCAGTGTGCAAGCCAAGGGTGCGTGTGGTCATAGTGAGTGAAGATGGCCTCAGGGCAGTGTGCTGTCAGAAGGAAGTCATACTGGGAGTGTTTCCTGACATTTGATCCGTGGAGGCTGGCTGTGTGTGGACTGGACCCATGTGGTTTCATTTACACTGACTGGACTAACTCTGTTACAGCATGGCTGTGTGAGGTCACACTACATGTGGTTTCATTTACATTTACACTGGACTAACACAGTTACAGCACGTGAGGACACCCAAACCTCTCCAAATATACCATAACTAGTGTACACGTGTACAAGTGAGATTTCACTGTAGATTTTACAGAATAGATTTTAAGATTGTATTGATCACTTTAAAGGCCCTACATGGGCTGGCTCCCAGTTACATTGTGGGCTGAAACCACATAAGTCAGTGTGCAGCCTCAGATCCTCTGTTGAATCGGAGGATCAAAATGCGAGTTTTGGATCCTCCCAAAACTTGTCACCCGGGGGGACCAGGGCACTACCCTTGCTCTGGAACTCCCTGCTGTGATCACCCGGGGGGACCAGGGCACTACCCTTGCTCTGGAACTCCCTGCTGTAATCACCTGGGGGGACCAGGGCACTACCCTTGCTCTGGAACTCCCTGCTGTGATCACCCGGGGGGACCAGGGCACTACCCTTGCTCTGGAACTCCCTGCTGTAATCACCTGGGGGGACCAGGGCACTACCCTTGCTCTGGAACTCCCTGCTGTGATCACCCGGGGGGACCAGGGCACTACCCTTGCTCTGGAACTCCCTGCTGTGATCACCCGGGGGGACCAGGGCACTACCCTTGCTCTGGAACTCCCTGCTGTGATCACCCGGGGGGACCAGGGCACTACCCTTGCTCTGGAACTCCCTGCTGTGATCACCCGGGGGGACCAGGGCACTACCCTTGCTCTGGAACTCCCTGCTGTGATCACCCGGGGGGACCAGGGCACTACCCTTGCTCTGGAACTCCCTGCCTGTGATCTTAGGCTGTGGCAGTGTCTTCTAAAAACATATCTATCTATACGTTGAGCGTTTCTTTTCCTAAAGATATGAGCTTAGGAATTGATTGCCAAACTTGTTTTATTGTCTGACTTAAAGGGCCACTTCACCTCTGGGACAACCCTATCTTATTTTATCGTTGTTTGGGACACGATCAACACAATCCTGAGTTATTTTTTGTGTTCAATCTGTTTTTTGAGATATTTTAGTATTTAAACATGTACTAGTGATGCATTTTGCATCATATGATGCAAAACGCATCACTGATGATGCAAAATGCATCACTAGTACATGCTGAAATACTAAAATAATAAAGATTGAACACAACAAATAACTCAGGAGTGTGTTGATCGTGTCCCAAACAAGAATAAAATAAGATAGGGTTGTCCCAGAGGTGAAGTGGGCCTTTAAGTTTGCTGTTTTTAACATGTCTTATAAAGCGCTCTGTAACTATGTTTAGAAAAGCGCTATACAAATGAAACTCATTCATTCATTCATACTCACTGGTGGTGGTAACTATCTTCCACTTGCCGTCGTGGCCGTCGGCCAGCTGGAAGTGGAAGGGGGCGGAGTAAGGCGACTGGTCGGCGTCGGAGGCGTGGACGGTCACCGAGCCCATCTTCCCCTCCTCGTCCTCCTCGCACACCACCAGAGCCCCGCCCCCGCCCTCCGTCCCGGTGCCGGGGAGTACCAGCCCCGGGATGTTGTCGTTCACGTCCTCGATCAGCAGCGTCACCGTGCCGACACCCGACTTGGAGCCTATGGGAGACGACAGCGGTGGGAGGAGTTACATATAGAGTACAATACGGGAGCGTATAGCGTCGTCATTACGGCGTCCGATAGTTCGCCGTCCGATAGTTCGCCGTCACATTCGTCCAACGCTGGTGAATGCCAACCTAGTGAAATGCTAACCTGCCGACGCTGGTGAATGCTAACCTCGTGAATGTTCACCTGGTGAATGCTTCTATCCCTAACCTCAGTAAAACTCTGCCTAAACCTAACCCTTAGTCAGACAATGGGACATAAAAAATATCTACGACGTGATGCATTGTTGTAAAGCGCTGTGAGCTTGTGGATCTTTTCTTGGAATTATGAAATGCCCACACTAGGGAAATGCACAGAATATACTGACACTAGGGTCCATGTGTTTAACCCATTAACACTTCCGCTGCCTAACACGTCCAGGAACGTGATAAGAATGACCTTGGTGTGGCGCCATGGCCCCGTTATCACGTCCAGGGACATGTTAACTGGTTACCGTGGTTACCGGGTAAACAGGCGCTGCTGCGGCCGCTGATGAGCAAAAACACTACATATCCCATGATGCAACTCGGCCGCCAGCATCAGGAATCGTCGTCTAATCTCCATATAGGCTCCTATTCATTGCTGATGCAGAGAAACGGCATGTTGTAGATAGATATATATATATATATATATATATATATATATATATATATACACTAACTCTAAGGATCAGATATATATAACTCTCTGGTTCAGAAATATTCTAACTCACTAGCATCCACAGCCTTGATGGTGATGATGTACATGTTGTTGTTGACCAGAGGTGACTCCAGGTCGATGGTGTTGATCACCGTCAGTTCCCCCGAGCTCTGAGACACGCTCACCCACGAGCCGGGGTCCTGCACCTTGTAGTACCTACACACACACACACACGCACACACACACGCACGCACGCAGGCACGCACACACGCAGGCACACACGCACGCACGCACGAACACGCACGAACACGCACGCACGCATGCACGCACGCACGCACACACACAACACACAACACACACACACACACACACACACACACACGCACACACACACACACACACACAGGCACACACAGGCACACACACACACACGCACACAGATGATGCAGGTGTCAACTGTCAACACAACACGATCTGAAAACAACACAGCGCTTGACAGAACGACAGATTTTAACTCTTGCAACTTAATAAAAACAACCAAACAACATTGTGAGCTCTTTTATCCGTCTGTAAAAAAGTGCCCTCTCCAGACCATGAATTTCGTTTTTTTACTAGGGTGAAAGAAATGTAAATGGCCTCTTTCCATGCCTTGTCCAAACTCTCCTGAACTTGTTGAAAGAATGACCCTCTCTGTGTAGAAATCCATGCCATATACAGTACATCACATCTCCAGAATTGACTCGATTATGCTTAGTTCAGTGTGGTATATCAAGCACCGAAAATAGCCAACCTCCAAGTTCACAACGCATGAAGCGAGCTTGGAGGTCTGCTATTTTCGATATTTTCACCAAAAGGCCCTTTTAGAAATTTCAGACCCTGCCTCTCAAACATTCGATGCATCCTGGGTTCCGTTCCCTATAGAAGGAGCCGGCTGACTCGGATCCACTGAGATCACCCAAGACTGACGTCATAGAAAGTCGTCAAACCACGTCATCACCACAGCTGTCACAGACAGAACGCACCGTACAAGGGGATACACTCCATATAAGGTCAGATGAGGTCAGGAGTTTGACACAACATCCCCTTCGGCAAGATATACTATATAAAGGGGATGCGAAAGAGACAGGGTGGTTTAGTTGCGAACTTGGAAGACTGCAAACTTCAGTAGCCACAACTACCTGAGTCGATAGCCACGAACAAACACTTTCTATAGTATCAGAATCATTGATACTATAACCTGCAGTATTAATACCGCCTGCCTGTACAGAACAGCTTAGGTAAACGTCAGAGAAAAGAGTCTGAGTTTCATTTTCCGACGATGTTAAGGAGAATTGTGGTGGTGGTGGTGGTGTGTGTGCTGCTGCTCTGCGCTCTGAGAGACTCCCTTGTCCCTGAGTCCCAGGGCGACTATGGTGTCCCCAGCGAGTCCCAAAGGGACAACGATGTCCCCTCCGAGTCTCAGGTCGACTCCGATGTCCCCCCCGAATCCCAGAGCGCCTGAGACAAGAAGAACGCCACGTTCTCCAACGCGCCGCCATGCCCAGGTTCTACTACGACGTGGCCGAGCGGAGGTGCCGTCCGTTCATCTACGGAGGCTGCGGAGCCAACAGGAACAACTTTGACTCCCGGCAGGCGTGCGAGAGTGCCTGCCACGGAGTCACAGGGAGCGTACTGGAGGAGGCGGAGGAGGACTGTTGGGCGGACTGTTGGGAGACGGTATGGAGGACTTGGAACAGGAAACCTTGATTTAGCCTAGAGGATGAGGACTTGATTTGTAATACTATACAAATATTATGATGAAATATAGGAGTATGTGATGTCCAGAGTTGGGGTCCGTTACTCAAAAAAGTAGTGCACTACATATTACCTTTGAAAAAGTAGTGCCTTACACTACTTCATTACTCCCTGGAGAAAGTAACTAGTTACACTACCCGTTACACTACTTTTGCGTTACTCCATAAAAAAGTCTGTGATGCCAACATATATTAGACGTATTCATATTTATTAGATATAATAATATCTAATACAATACAGTTATGGTGTTCAATGAAGTGAGTCCCAGGGCTCACTGGTGGTCATTTGAATGAGTTTAATTATAATAATAATAATAATAATGATAAAAGCAATAAATAAAAATGATAATGTAATTATTTCTGAGCCCTGGGACTCACTTCATAAAAACAATAAATAAAAATGATAATGTAATTATTGCCAGACCCATGAAATGGGTAGGCCTACATAAGCAAATGTCGGTCTGTCCCTTTTCTATATAAAGGGTATATATGATGATGACATGATGATGACATGCCTACAAAAGGCATGATGTCATAAATGATGATGACAGACAGGGGGTTGGCAGAACCGGGGTCTGGCACAACCAGGTTGACCTGGTCTAGTTTCTGAGCCTCTGGTGCCTTGTTGTAATTTAGGACTCCCATTGTGCAGCAAAGAAAACAGCTGCCATACATTCATGAGTTTATTCATTTATTTACGGACATACAAGGTTTCTACCTGACATTATATAGCCTATATATGGTTCTGTATCCGTTTGTCAGTAAGTTTAAGCAGATTTCATTCCATTTGGCTCCTATGAATTTTACTGGCCAGGGGTGGACAACCTAACCTGGCAGAGATTTTCCCCCCGCAGAGTGCAGCACAGCATAGCAGCTGGGGAGAATGATCAACGAGGCGATTGATTTACTGTATAGGCCTACAGCTCAAATAGCTCATACAGTATCAAACTGATTAGGCTATATATAGCTGCTGAAACTTCATGCTTAAAAAAGCAAGATATCACCGATGTTTTTTGCATAAGGATTAAGGATTATATTTATTCCGTCATCATGAGGACGTCATGTCAGAGTGAGTTCACTTGTCAGAGTTGGCTTCTCTCTCTCTTTCTCTCTCTCTCTCTCTCTCTCTCTCTCTCTCTCTCTCTCTCTCTCTCTCAGCCTACATGGATTTATAGTAGGCTAATTCATTCCTGTGGCTTGCTTATTTCGGGGTTTTGGGTTATTGTGTCACATGTAGGATATTAATAGACCTATAGGTTGTTAATCAATTGTCGGTATGCGCTGCCTGCAGTGCGACTCTTTTTTTCTCTTTTCTCTCTCTCTCTCTCTCTCTCTCTCTCTCTCTCTCTCTCTCTTCCTAAAAGTAATTATTTTCTTAGCTTGATATTATAAATCTCCTTATTTGGGTTTTGTGTTGTATTTAGGCCTAGTCTTTTTATTAATCTATAAGTATGACTGTTATCAAATGTCGGGTGCCTGCTACTGTTGATTGCAGGCAAGTCACCTTGACCTGCTGCTGCGCTGTGTTTGATTACCTCTTCTCTGGTTAGTTATAACTTATTTTAGTTAAATGACAGTTCCAATGTCCTAAAAGACAAGTGATGATGTTTACAATCGGTTCCTGCTGAAGGCAGAAGCAGGAACTGCAGGCACGAAAGTAGCGAGTAGCGAGTAACGCGACCAGGTAGTATTTGTAGTGTTATTATCTATTTCGGAGGAGTAGTGCCGTTACACTACTCGTTACCGAAAAAAGTATTATTATTACAGTAACGTTACACCCCAACTCTGGTGATGTCAGACGTAGATTGTATCAGTCAACTCCATACCGGTATATGGTGATGAAGATTGATGATGTCAGTGTTGGTCAGTTCCACATTATGGAGAGTAGGTGATGATCCAGTCAGCTCCGTAAATGGAGATCCAGGTTTGATGGTGACCTGTCTGATAAATAAACTACAGTAGATAACACGAGGACCTTTGTAACAGTGGCATAATCGGCTCCGAGCTCCACCACCATCTTCACCTCGTGGCTTTGTTGGTCCAATGCTATCTGCTCGGCGCAGTCCGTTACGATGCGATGGGTCCTTTTGAGCAACCTGAACACCAGAGTGTGAGACCAAGGGTCTTCAACATAGGGGGTCCTCAGAGTTACTACAGGGGGTCCTCCAAATCTTTGTGTGATAGTAACTCTTGTATTTCTCCTTTTTTTATATTAACCAGTTGAACCCTCCATCCATATTGGGAGAACTTTAGCCAAAAATAGCAGATCTACAAGCTTATAGATCGGCTATTTTCGGCAAAGAACTTTGGTGTAGAGGTGAAAAGAAGCAGACTAAGTATCCACCTGTTTCCGCAAGACTTTAAAGTAGCATTATCTGCGGGACACTTCCGGTTAACAGCAGACATACAAGCTCACGTCGCGTCGCAGATGCTGCGGCGCCGGAAATGCCGCTCGCCTTCTGCACAATGCACGATGGGATGTTGGAAAGTTGTGGCTAGAGTGAAAGTATTGACGGTTAAAGTGGTTAAACATCTGAAAACACAAATTGACATGAATCCAAAATACACTGATGATTGTGCTGTCAAACGATATGGAATCTATGAAGTTGTGGGGGTCCCTGCTTCATCTCTCTCTGAACTAGGGGGTCCTTGGCCTGAAAACGTTGAAGACCCCTGGCATAGAAGACTGCGTCATCCACTAGATGAGTGATGTCATCCAGTAGATGAGTGATGTCATCCAGTAGATGAGTGATGTCATAGGCTGGTCACATGATGTCACAGATAAGTCTGCAACTTGTCTATTCATTTTTCAAATATTGTGTTTACACCATTATTTGAAAAGGTTTAGTTACTAGCTACTTTTGATTATTATTTTTAGATAAAATACATTTTCAACTACTTCAGCCCTATCTATATACATTTCAGCCATTTGAAAATAGACAATCTAATTTTACTTGTAACAGAGTATGTTTCTTTATTGCAGTATTGATAGGCTACTTTTACTTAGTGATGAAAAATGGATAAAAACTAAATTAAAAACTAAGCTATGATGACTAAAACTATGGCAAAATGTACTGCCAATTTCATCAACAAATACAATCTGGTCTAGCATATTAGGGAGAGACTAGTGGAGAAGAGATCCAGTAGAACTAAAAGACGATTGGTTGCGCTCTGAAAATAGCAGATGTACAAGCTCACAACAAGTCATGTTGTGAGCTTGTAGATTGGCTATTTTCAGCATGCAACCAAGTGTAAAATCAGCAGTTTCGACATCATCAAGGCCTGCCAAAATATTTTTTACAAAATCGAATTTTTAGTCGACTAAAATATTAGGATATTTAGTCGACTAAAACTGGACCACAACTAAAACATTTCAGACGACTAAATCAAAGTTTGCTGTCAAAATCAACACTATACTGCAGTGGTTCTCAACCTGTGGGTCGGGACCCCCAGGGGGGTCCCCAAATTATTTTGGGGGGTACACAGATGATTAACTTAATGTTCAACATTGTTTGCTCACTCAACAGTAAACAAACCACGATATTTTCACTCAACAGTAAACAAACCACGATAAAGTTTAAGTGTATAAAGGGAATATGCACATTTCTAAAGTGACAATTTAAGGACTTTTTAATACTTCTAAAATGACCAATTAAACATAAAATATTAGAGGCAGAAATTGTGAAAATAGCCGAATTGTTAAAATAGCCGATCTACATGCTCACAACGCCTCGCAACGCGAGCATGTAGATCGGCTATTTTCACAATAGAACCGTGACTGTAATGCCTCAACTCAGGGTGGGGGGGTTCCCAGTTAAAATTTGAATATTTGGGGGGCCGCGGCCTGAAAGGTTGAGAACCACTGCTATCCTGTAACGTACGTCATGCCTGAAAGGTTGAGAACCACTGCTATACTGTAACGTACGTCATGCCTGAAAGGTTGAGAACCACTGCTATCCTGTAACGTACGTCATGCCTGAAAGGTTGAGAACCACTGCTATACTGTAACGTACGTCATGCCTGAAAGGTTGAGAACCACTGCTATCCTGTAACGTACGTCATGCCTGAAAGGCTGAGAACCACTGCTATACTGTAACGTACGTCATGCCGGCGCTGCTCCTGGTCTCGGGATCCGTGGCGGCGTAGGTCCCCAGCAGCGTGCCGTTGGGGGTGTTCTCCTTCACCTTGATCAGCAGGTTGGCCGGGATGAACTCGGGCCCCTCGTCCACGTCGGCCACGCTCACCTCCACGGGCACGGACAGCCAGGAGCGCCCCGAGGAGGAGCCCACCAGGGGGACCTCGTTCTCCGCCGTCACCCTCAGCATCACCGCCGAGCCCTTCTCGTGGTCCAGAGGCTGGGGAGTACACATTTTGTGTATCATTATTTTATGCTTTAACTATTGAAAAATAGCAGATCTACAAGCTCACAGCGCGGCACCGAGTGCTGCACTGCGAGCTTGTAGATCTGCTATTTTTTGAAAAATAGTGAAAATTTGAATTTTGACCCGATTCTAATAAGTGTCTTTTGAATCCTTCTAAGATTTTTTGAAAAACCTGTGTTTCTATGTCAGCAATCTGGCCAGCCATCGTCAAAGAAAAGGTCCTTTTCACTTAACTGGAGCTTGGTTAGTCTGTTCTTGAGAGACTACTATGTCAGTGGTTCCCAAATGTTTTAATGTGAAGGACCCCCAAAATGATATGGATTTGGCCACGGACCTGCATCTCAAAATAATTAGTTCCAGGGACCACCCACAGGCAAAATTTGAGTTACAAACGTTTGCTTTGAAAATACATCAAAGATTTGCACACATTTTCACGACTTTTATCAAAAATAGCAGATCTACAAGCTTGCAGCGCGGCACTCGGTGCCGCGCTGTGAGCTTGTATATCTGCTATTTTTCACTGGTTAAAGCATTCAATAATTCTAGGCCTAAATGGGTTAAATAAGAGAAGTTCTTCAAATAAGCTTTTATATAGAATATTATGCAAAATGACCTGTGAAAACTCACACGTTTCAAGTTTTTAGTAGGGTCCGATATTATCAGGCCGATATTAGCATAAAAACTAACAGAGTAAAGACGTCATGATGTCCCTCGCTCATTACCCATTTTTGAATACTTTCCACCACTGGGATTTCTTAGCAGGACTGATATCTTATAAGCACCATATTTATGAAACTAAAACTGTTGAAAGAGTTTCTGTTGTGATTTGTCATAGCCTCCTAGGTTCACCCCCTCCCCCTTCCCTTCTTTTTTTAACCACAGAATGCCTATACTATTATTATATGGGTTTCACAAGAGTTTCTTTCTTAAAATGTAGTAATTGATTTAGATATGTGGTCCTCAAAGTGGGGATTCCCAGGGTGTCCTTGAGAGGGTCTCCAGTAAAATGAGTTAATTCGGTTTAACCACTCAGTGTACTGTAAGTCTACGTACTCCGGCTGTTTGAGAATAGCTGATCTACAAGCTCACAACTCTGCAAATGCATATGACATGAAAATGTTTGAGAAGCACTGATTTAGTTAACCCATTAAGAGACTCACTTTAACATGTGACTTCAACATTTAAAGGGTCACATTTTGTGACCTAACATTCTAAATAATAATAACATAAAGGCACAACTGTTTGGGCATTAGTGTGTTTGAATACTGCAGTTTGCCTGTTTTGCCATCTATTGATCCTCTGATAACAAATATATAAAAAAATGAAAATAATAATACTCATTGAATAAAACAAAGAGAACACGTACAACAACCTCTGCAGAATTCATTAGGTTACCACTGGCAATACATGATGCAATGAAATGCTTTGTTGAGGTTCAATAAGAGTTGATCCACAAACTGAGATAGAAAAAGACACTAACCCTAACCCTAAATGCCCATTCCCACAGGGCCAGATAAACAGATAAAAATATCTTTCTCCATTCAAGTGGATGGTAAAATACAGATAAAAAAAATATCTGTGACAGATTTTTTTTTTTTTTTTATCTATATTTTACCATCCACTTCAATGGAGAAAGATATTTTGTATCTGTTTATCTGGCCCAGTGGGGAATGGCCCTTAACACATTTCTACTACTCAAAACATCCATAAGGGAAAACAAATCTGTTTGTTTTCTGTCAATCTTGTCTAATCAACAAGCTTGCATTTGAGTGTAATGACTGTGTCAGCTGACAACTCAACAGTTCAAGTTGTTAAAAGTTTACTATTTAAAAGCAATAACCCTGATTTAAAACATATTTCCCCATTCCCCCAGCAGGGGTAGTAGTTTCATCCTTTGTTCTAGTTCCTATCCACTGAATACACTGCATTTCATTTAAGGTCATGAGGTCATGCCTCATGAAATCATGACTAGAAAAGTGTGCTCCTCGGAGCGCAGGTCTCCGCCAGGCCGGGTTGCCTACCCAGGGCATGTAAGGCCAATGCCTATGACTGGAAGACAGTCATAGCCAATCGGAATAGACCTCAAAACCAATATGCACCTGAGGATGTTAGAACTTGTTTGATTTCAACCAGCTAGGGTCGACCACGATTGACAATTTAGGCATTTAGCAAATTACATCACATTAGATCGGTTCCTAAAGAGATTAGACTGAGTGAGAGACCTCACAGACTCCATATTTGGACGTAAGGGATGACCCAAAGATTCCACACATGGTTGAGTGCTCAGAGCTTCATATGGAGCCAGCTGACTCAACCGAGTCAGGCAACGGCGTTATATACTGTACACCATATTTGGACGTAGGTGCTGTGGTGGAAGCTCCATTTTAGGATATGTATGAGTCATCCTGACATCAGCGAGATGACATACTAATAGGCATCCCCACCGGGGCAAGATAGACTACTCGAACACAGCCCACTGAACTTAGTTCGATCTCGGAGCTCAATCTCATAATAGTTATACCGGTTCTCTCTCTCTCTCTCTCTCTCTCTCTCCATGACATTGAAGATCTGTCATATCGAGAGACCTCTGCAAGTGGTTGTTCAGTGCCCCATCGGTGGATTTAACGAGATCATTAGTTATCTCACCGTCAACAAGGACATTTTCGTTGACTATATCCTTGACCTTGACTATCAATCAACAGCAATCTGAGCTTTACCACCCAAAACTCTTTTTCTTTCCAGCTGGAAGACACAACATGGCAGAGGCCAAGGGGACAGCAGGGGACAATATTATATGAAATGTGATTAATTTCCCTTAGTATGTACTGTATTTGTGTTCCTTCTAGTAAATAGGAAAAAACCATGTCTCTGGCTTTACCACAGACTCTATGCAGGATGTTATCCAGACGGTCACCAGGCTTCCTGAGAGCAGGAGGAATAACCTGGCGCCGTGACGCTGTCGCACAAAACCGTCCCTGGCTCGCCGCGCCGGCGCTGCCGCTGAAGACGTCCGCGGCGCTGCTGGGGGAGCCGCTCAAGAAGAAGAAGAAGAAAGCGGATCCCAGGAGAGACCTGCTGGCGCGGGAGAGGCTCCGCAAGAAGCTGAAGAAGCTGGAGAAGGTTCCTGCCGAGCTGATCCCCATCGAGGACTTCATGGTTCTGTCCAAGTGTCTGGACGAGACCAGGGTTCGCCCCGCGACCCTGCTGTCCTTCCAGGAGACAGAGCGCAGAGCACTGCTGCTTAAGGAGTGGTCGCGTTACAAACAGGTATGTTGGGTGTCTTTGTTTACCGCAGCTTTGTTGGAATTGATCCGAATCAGTGGTTCTCGAAGTGGGGTCGGCAGTTACATTACTTAAAGGGATTTTCTATCGATTCCTCACGCCTTGGAGACTTGAATTCATGGATATTTTTTAGTTTTTTCTCGCATTTTTAAGCCAATAATTTGATGACTAGCAGGGGCACAAAGAGCCTGCTTTGTTCCCCATGGAGACACAAAGAGTATCCTCAAATTATTGGCTTAGGAATGCAAAAACAAAATGTCCATGACTTAAAGTCTCCATGCGGTGAGTAATCTCTAGGGGAAAAAATGCATTTTGAGGGTGAACTACCGGTATCCCTTTAAATAACTCTGAGAGGTTACAAGAGGAACCAAGTGGATCCTTCCTTGCGGTTCCATTTGATTCTGCTTGTACCACTCTCAGAGTTAGTTATGGGGGTCCTTGGCCCCTAATGGTTTGAGAATAAGGGGTCCGTAAATGGACCCTTATGGGTCTGTAAGAAATGTAAGTGTACAAATAGAACAATTTCTTTAAATAAACAAGTGTAGTAAAGTCAAGCCTACTTGATCCGATGTTGAAAACCAGCGATCTGAATTCATCCATTCTGTACTATATTTCTATTTGACATTTAACCCCTCAAATACCTGGACGTCGCGTTGGATTCTAACCACTTTAACCATTGTTTTGTGCTTTAACCATTGAAAAATAGCAGATATACAAGCTCACAGCGCGGCACTGCAAGCTTGTAGATCTGCTATTTTTTTTAAATCGTGAAAATGTGTCTTTGAATATCTTTGACCCATCTTTGACCGACTTCTAAATCATTGCTCTAAATCAGTGGTTCTCAAACTTTTTCATGTCAAGGACCCCCAAGATGACATTTATTTGGACGCAGACCCCCATCTCAAAATATGTTGTTCCAGGGACCCCCCAGAAGCAGAGATTTGAGTTACATTAGTCTGGTTTGAAAAATATATATTGAAAAAGGTGCACACATTTTCAAGATTTTTCAAAAATAGCAGATCTACAATATTTAAAGCATTGAATAATTCTAAGGCCTTATGACATTGATGATGACATTGGTATCTCTCTACTCTTTGCAGATGCAGCACGCGGCTGAGACGCAGGCCATGGAGCTGGCCCTGGAGGCTCAGAGGGAGGCCATGGAGGAGCTGAGGCTGGAGAGTGAGCAGCTGTACGGGGCAGCGCTGCAGCCCGACCCCCTGCTGTTCCCCTTCAGTCACCAGGGACCCTGCTTCACAGCACCCAGGGCCCAGCACCAGGCCCCTGACGGCAGATACAACCACATCACCAGGGTCTACACTCAGTGAGGAGACGGGCAGTGGTGGTGGTGGGGCAAAGGTCTCAACCACAGATACTCCTTAAAGGAGTGTAAATCCTTAACTTCCTTTGAAACCGCTCTGAAAAGCCACTTACAGGCGGCTGCCACTCGAAACTGGTAACAATAAACCTAGCCTAACCTTATCCTCCCCCTGACCCTGCTATACAAATTGTGTTTTTTTTTCTCCGATGATATCTTCTGCATACATAGTACTGTCATTCAATCTGTCCGTCATTCAATGTTATTTGAGTTTTTAAAAAAGGATCTCAATGTATACAAGCCACAGCATTCATGAGATCATCCTTTTAGTTGACCAGTGAACTGTACTGTCATGAAACTGTACCTTTTCCTATGCAAATTCTAATAAATACTTCAATCAATCAATCAATCAATACTTGAATCAAAATATAGATACACAGATGTTGACTTTGATTTGTTTTTAAATTATATATCAATACAATCTTGTGTTTTGGCAATTATTTGGGGGCCCACTTTCAATACCCTCAAGGCCCCCCAACGTGGGCACAAGTTGGGAATCACTGTTTTAGACTTTACCTGATGCTTGTTTTAGTTTAGTTTAGTTGTTTCATCCATAGAGACTTGTGGTGAGTGAAAAGGTGGTAGGAGTTTTATCGTTTAGCTGGAGGACATTCTGACAGGGAGCTACAGCTGAACACTGGGGACAGTCACTGTAATCACTACAGTTTTTATATAAGTGCTGTGTTTACCTGGACAGGAGGGTCACTAAACAACACTTTCTCCTGGGTGGTGACATTGCAACAACACTGAGCCCTCAGGGAGCCAGAGGAAAGGATGGAATAACTCAAGACACTCCAGGCAGAACAACACTGTTCCACACTGCGCTGCTGCCACCGCCACAGTACAAAACAGAACAGAACGATGTTAAACGCAAACATAGTAATGCCACGTCTATACTTATTTAAATAGCAGATGCACAAGCTCGCAACACATCACATCGTGACTCGTCGTGAGCTTGTAGATCTGCTGTTTTTTAGCAGTGTGACACCCAGTCGTGCGATGGAAAATTGTGACGAAATAGTGGTTTGTCCTTTTTTGTTTTCCTTTTTAAAAGGGAATAGTTCTAAGTTCTTCTAGATCCACTATTAGATTACAGTAGTCTGTTTTTTTTTGTGTGTGTGTGTGTGTGTGTGTGTGTGTGTGTGTGTGTGTGTGTGTGTGTGTGTGTGTGTGTGCTCAATCATACATTATGTTTTGATTCAACACGTTTATTTATTTTTGAAGCGGTGGAAACCGCTTCCAATGAATGGCTTTGTGTGTATCACGCCCATATATGGTCATTTCAGTCCAGAATGAACAGGCTTTTTCAAAAACAGAATGTCTGTTTAATTACCATATATGGTGATCTCAGTCCAGAATGAACAGGGTTTTTCAAAAACAGAATGTCCGTTACCTTATGTCCATATATGGTCACTCCAGGCCAGAATGAACAGGTTTTTCCTGTCCCGTACGTGTAAAATATCAGTCCGGAATGAATAGGCTTTTTCAAAATGTGTGTCCCATGTCCATATATGGTCATTTCAGTTCAGAATGAATAGGCTTTATATGTCCTGTACATCTAGAATATGTGTGCGGTGTCCCTCCCGGTCAGATGAATGGATACTTTGAGGATTGGTCAAGCTTCACATGATAATTTGGCCTTCAGGGTTTATCTGTCTTATTTAAACACTTTATATTTATTTATGTATTTATTTAATTACAAATTCTTATTTTAATGTATGTGTTTTAATCTATTTTATTTTTTAAACCTATTATACCAACTGTCATACCAGCTCTCCAAATACATTCAGAATAGAAGTTTTATCTGTCCACCGCTTCAATTCGAACCGAGGTTTGATTTTTTATTTGCTTCTAAATGTCTGGGAGTCATGTTTCCATCGCTACCGCTCGTAGCAGGAGGACCATAAATCCATGTCTACTGCAGAGCTATTTGTCCCAGGAATTAAAGTCCATTGTACCCTTTCCCACTAACGACCAAAGCCAGCTGTTTTAGTGGATGCCAGTGGGTTTCCACCAGTGGGACATGCGTTATGAATGCAAATGTCTCACCAATTGCGGACCAAAAAGCATCTATAGACACCAAATGTTGTATGCAGCCACTAATTCCAAAAAGAAAAGAAATGATGTCAAAACATTGCAACCAAAGAAATGCACCCTTAGAATCCCCTGCCTCCACTGGGCTGTGATTGACCAGGAAATAGGACCAGTGGAGAAGAGATCCAGTAGAACTAAAAGATAAGACAAGTCATTTTATGTTTGGTTGCACTTGGGTGTTACTCTCTGAAAATAAATCTACAAACTCACTCAGATCTGCTATTTTCAGCATGCAAACGATCGAGTGTAAAATCAGGAACTATGACGCCATCAAGGCACGTCAACATATATTTTAGTCGACTAATACTAGACTAAAACTAAAACATTTCAGATGACTAAAATATGACTAAAACATTTTATTCAAAAAACTATGACGAAAACTAAATCAACATTTGCTGTCAAATCAACACTGGTCTAGACACTACACAGTCTCTATTCATTCTATGTACTGCATATTACCTTGTTTATTGTAAAATGCCTACAGTACATTGTAAATTGTAATCGTAAGAAAGGTAAGAACATATCCATAGTGGTCCACAGTCATCCTGGAAGACAAGGGTTGACTTAGGGCACCCCTGTAAATAACTTTACCTGAGATACGGTAGGCCATACAGTATGTCATGGAGAACTCATAACCGACTGAAAATAACTTTATACTTGACGTTTAACAACTTGAACCCCAGCATCCGTATATATTCTGGGGGAAGGTCCACCAAAAATAGCCGATCTACAAGCTCACAACGCGTCACGTTTTTGACGTGTTGTGATGGAAAAAGAACTCAAGTACAGTGCAAATCAGGTGTGTTTTACTAAGAATATTGATGAATAACATTATCAAAGTATTCTGACATCATGGCACCCTAGGGTGCCGAGGCACCCACTATGGGAAACCCGGCTGCAGATCATATAAATGTTCATGTTTTTGCTCCAAGAGGAGAAAGACGACAGAAGGAATGTGTTCCTCTCTCTGCTTCCCAGCAGCTTCTAACAGAGCTGCATTGTTTCATACTACGCTTCATCCTGTTTGCTTTGTTTATCTGCCATCGTGAGCCTGATTTATCCTCCATCGCGCTACAGTGTTGCACTGCGAAGATAGTACAGGTAGATCGGCAAGCACGACAGCAACGGTATGGTTCTCTGTCTGTAGACGCATGTTTGAGCTGAACAAGCATTTTGATCAACACTCAAACAGTGACTCGGCAACAGATTATGCTGCGTCACTTTGTAGCTTTAGATTGTTGGGCAGAAACCTCTTATCTCCATATTCTAACTTTTAGTGTTTTTCTTTTTCATCATTTAAAGGACAACTTTTTTACAACAAGGGTTCATATTTTAGATTGCAATTAGAGTGTCTTTTTAGACACAATAAGCCATTCCTTTGTTACTATTTACACCAGCCCCCATAAGTCACATCTACCCATGAAAGATTGCCGTGCAAATTGGGAATGGGCTTATTGTGTCTAAAAACTCTACCCCAACCTGGGGGCATGCATGCAAACCAAAATCGTTAAAATCACTAAAATGATAGAACAAATTTAAATGAAAACGTTTTAACACTCATCTTTTCTTTTCTCTAATGACTATCTAAAATATGAACCCTTGTTGTAAAAGCTGCAATTGATCATACTACAGCGTCACACACAATTAGCAGATCTGCAAGCTTGTTTTGAGCTTGTAGATCTGCTACCTTTGATACTTTTGAATTTGAATCCTGAACAGTAACAGTTTTGGACATAATGAGGCTTCTACCTGATGATATTTTATGGCTGCCAGTGTGAATGCAGAATTAGAACACCATACAGTTATACGATGTAATGCCAAGTATAAACTTGGCATTGCTCGTTGAGTTTTCACAGATCTGCTATATTTTGTGCAGGGGCGTCACACGGGGGGAGTGGCACTGAGTTGCTAGGGCCCAAGGTGAAGGGGCCTTAACTATTTTATACTTTAGCTATTGAAAATAGCAGATATACAAGCTTACAGTGTGGCACAGAGTGCCACGCTGCGAGCTTGTAGATGTGCTATTTTTGAAAAGTTGTGAAAATGTGTGCAAATCTTTGAATATATGTATTTTTTAAGCAAACATTTGTAACAAAAATTTTGCTTCTGGGGGGTCCCTGGAACGAAATATTTTGAGATGGGGGTCTGTGACCAAATACATATCATTTTGGGGGTCCTTCACATGAAAAGGTTTGAGCACCACTGACATAGAAACATAGGATTTTCAAAAAATCTTTTTTTGAAATATTCCAAGCACAAAATAATGCGTAATAATGTGTCTAAATGGGTTAAACCCCCTCCCCCTATGAAGAACAGTCATGGGGGGCCCACAGTGAATCCTTGTACCCAGGGCCCAGAATTTGGTGCGACGCCCCTGATGGTGTGCATATACCGGTACTCTGGTGCAGCAGGATAGTTGTGTGCCATGGCTTTGTTCTCTCTGCCTTGACTTGAGTTATTCATTCCATCCTCCCTCCTCTGCTCCCTGAGGGCTGAATGCTGTTCATTTCCCACAAAATGTCACCGCCGAGGAGAAAGTGTTGTTCAGTGACCCTCCTCCTGTCCAGGTAAACAACTCAGGACTTAAGCCGTCTAGATCGGGAACACAGTATTACGCATTATCACTTTAACCATCATTTTATGCTTTATAGCTATTGAAAAACGGCAGATATACAAGCTTGTAGATCTGCTATTTTTGAAAAATTTTGAACATCTTGTGCAAGTCTTAGAATAGTTTTGACCCGATTCTATAAATATCTTATAAATCAGCGGTTCTCAAACTTTTTCATGACAAGGACCACCCAAAATTACATGTATTTGGCCGCGGACCTCCATCTCAAAATATGTTGTTCCAGGGACTCCCTAGAAGCAAATATTTGAGTTGCAAATAAAAAATATATATTCAAAGATTTGCACACACGCAAAAAAAAACATGATTTTTCAAAAATAGCTAAAGTATAAAATAATTCCCAGTCTTAATGGGTTAAATGAAAACTGTAGCGATTACAGTGTGACTGTCCCCAGCGTGTTGTATTATACTGTAGCTCGCTGCCATAAATGTCCTCCGGCTGAATTATAAAAAACACTCTCTTACTCATCATCATCATCATCACAAGTCTCTCTGGATAAAAACAAGCATCAGGTAAACGGTGAAACGTAATGGGAACGACGTTAGTGGAAAGGTTTGTCCGCTAAGCCCTCAGGGCTGAGAGGAACTATAATGTGTTGTCATGATTATAGAGTTTCATCCGCTGTCATAGTTCTTAACACCCACATAACACAATGCTGTCAGAGAGGCTAATAATACCACCACTCACGCCTTATCACCCTGGTGGCATATTAGCATAGGCACGTACACACACGCACGCACACACACGCACGCACACAAGCACAAGTGAACTCACATTCACAGGTCAATGTGGACACACAGACACACACACGCGCACACACACACACACACATGCACGCACACACACACACAGACAAACACACACCCACCCACACACACACACACACACACACGTGCCATCCATCCGTTCCACATTAATAAGCGGAGATGTGAGCGTGGTGCAAGATTACTTTTTGTTGGTTTTGTGAGACGTTATTAATCCCAGAGAGAGTTGACCAGCTTTTCTCGCTTAGCCGTGTAAACTAAACACACCCCCACACACACGCGCGTGCATCCACACACGTGTGTGAGAGGTCAGTGGAGCAGGCACCACATCCTGTGGCTGTCTAAAGCGCCATTCCCACCAGACACGGCCGGGAATATTTTTAAAAAGATAAAGATATTAATTTAAAAACCACTCTCAACTTATGTGGATGGTAGCGTCCACAACACAACGATAGCCGTAAACGATATAGTTTGGATCACTTTCCTCGCAATCTTTTTACAATGATATAAACACTGACAGGGCCATGGGCAAAATCTCGATATTTCAATGTCCCGCTGTTTCGAATCCCCAGTAGGTCACTCCGTTTAGGGTTAAGGTTTAGGCTTATTCACCAGGTTAGCGTTCACCTGCGTCGGCAGGTTAGCGCTCACCAGTGTCGGCAGGTTAGCGTTCATCTGCAACGGCAGGTTAGCGCTCACCCGCGATTCGGCCTAGTGGCCGCTCGAAACAACGAGCTGATGGGAACCTGATCCAGAAAACGTTGGGATACGCAGCTCCAATGAAACGTCCCTTCAGTGCAGACTCAGAGATACAGTAGATTTCTCACATACTGTGGAGTCTAATCCCTCATGGTTTTGGGTGTGTCTGCAGCAGTACAGTATATCCCACTGACATAGTGTAAGTTTGATTAATGACAGTTAAGAGTTATCTAACCAGCAAAACAAATATCATGCCCCTCTTCCCCTTTATGTGTGGAACCACACAGATTAGAGAGGACGCACATGGTTGCCTATAATGCCTGATAAAAGACTTCTTGTGGCAGATCATTGTGGGTTTACTGGGTTAGTGTAGCCTTCTGTTATGAATATGTTCAAACTGGCAGACCAAATCAGATTTTCTTTTTCTTAATCCAGATTGGTTTGAACACCATAAACCACCACATGGAAAATTATATCTGCTATCTAAGATTGGAACCACATTCTTTGGTGGATTTGCAAAGCAATTGTAATATGTTGTCAAAACATGTTGGCTGTTTTATAGTATAAAATCTTTACTTCCGCTCCTCCACTTTTTTTCAGTGCTTGCATCTCTTATTCTTTTTTTTTTTCAGCTTACCCTTGAAGAAACATACTGTACACACTTTTAAAACCTTTTTTTATCTCCTGTGAACACCCAAATAGAATTGGAATTGCGTAGCCAGATGAATCTGCCATTGCAAAGAAAAATTGCCTTTCTCAGTTGTTCAAATATTTCACAGCTCACACGTGAGGGACCAACCAGGGGCGCAGTATGCAAATGTAGGCAGGCTTTAGGTTGTGAGAAACCAACAGGCCCAGTATGCAACTGTAGGGCGGGCCTATCACCTTTGCACTACTATGATTGGTTGTAGGTTTGAATCTTTTTGCAACCGCCCCTTGGAGAAAAAAAAAGAACACTGACACCAACCAGGGCCCATATGAACAAAAAATATTTCAAAGAAGTACTGCTAGATTCCAATGGTGTAGAAAGCAGACTTACAGAGAAAGGGACTCCAAGGCACTCCATCAAGTGAAAAAATATGATTTATTTTCTGAGCAAGGCAACAAGTTGACCAACACGTTTCGACCTGCTAGGTCTTCGCCAGGATCATGACGAAGACCTGTATCACCAAAGAGCACCTCCTGTCTCTTAGAGCCAACTGATCCCTACAGCGCTTCTCTTTTTTTTTCTCTTTTTATACCAACCAGGGCGCAGTATGCAAATATAGGGCGGGTGTATGATCTTTGTGCTACTCTAATTGGTTGTAGGTCTAACCAATAGAGTCAGTTTGAATCTTTTTGTAACCACCCTTGGAAAAATAAAAAACACTGAGAAGAACCAGACTAATATCCACGCAGTGATATTGTCTGGCTATGCAAGGCTAGAATTGCGTCGTAGTGTCTGCGTGCCTCACCTTGACCACGTACAGCAGGCCCTCGTTGGTCTCGGGGTCGGCGTCGATCCTGAAGTGTCCGCCGGCGTTGCCCTCGGTGATGGAGAACCTGGCGATCCAGTTCTTGGTGTGCTCCTGGTCCCTGTCGTCCACCGGGATCCTGAGCACCAGCACCTCCGCTGTGTTCTCTTCTATGGTGGCCTTGTACTGGAGACAACAACAATACAGTTTAACCCATTTAGAACGGGTACACATTATTGTGTATCATTATTTTATGCTTTAACTATTGAAAAATAGCAGATATACAGCGAGATACACAGCGCGGCACCAAGTTCTTTTCACTTAACTGGAGCTCAGTTAGTCTGTTCTTGAGAGACTACGTTCGCTTTGAAAATACATATTCTAAGATTTGCACACATTTTCAGGACTTTTTCAAAAATAGCAGATCTGCTATTTTTCACTGGGTTAAACTGCTTTGTTCTTTTCTGTGGTGCCTTGTACTGGAGACAACAACAACAATACAGTTTAAACTGCTTTGTTTTCTTCTATGGTGGCCTTGTACTGGAGACAACAACAATACAGTTTAAACTGCTTTATTCTCTTCTGTGGTAGCCTTGTACTGGAGACAACAGCAATACAGTTTAAACTGCTTTGTTCTTTTCTATCGTGGCCTTGTACTGGAAACAACAGCAATAATACAGTTTAAACTGCTTTGTTCTTTTCTATTGCGGCCTTGAACTGGAGACAACAGCAATAATACAGTTTAAAGGAAAGTTCATATCTGTAAAGACTGTGTTCCAATGACCCCATAATTGAAGATTGTCAGTGCCTAATTTGTCAGTGAATAGGTGCCAGATAGGTTACCTAAATGTACAGACCCAGTATAACATTAGTAGCGACATTTGGCACATGACCAAACGGCACTATTTTGAATGACAGGGAAGGTCCTGGATCCAATCAAATACTGTCGGTGCCGGATCCAATCAAAGAGGTTAGGGAGCTTGTTCCTTCTTGCTCCCCCTCAAATTAAGCACTGAAGATTGTATTTCAAAACTTTTCATTTTTTTTGACTAATGCTATTTTGCTGGGGATCCCCTGGAACCCCCTCAAGGACCCCTGTGGGTCCCCTGGACCGCACTTTGAGAACCACCGGATTCAATGTCCTGTCCAACACGCTTCCTGCTCTGACAGGAAGTGTGATTTCCCTTCATTCAGCGTTCACTTCCTGCTCTGCTGGCCAGGTCACCTCAGCAGCTGTGCTTCTGTCTGGACTCTGAAGTGTTTTACTGTAGCTGCTGATTATCAACACCGTCAAGGTCATTCATGAGGATAAAGGTTAAAGGAGGCTTCACTGGTTTCAAGAACAAATTAAATCAGGGGTCTTCAACGTTTTCAGGCCAAGGACCCCTTAGTTGAGAGAGACATGAAGCAGGGACCCCGACAACCCATAGATCCCATATAGTTTCATCGTTTGACAGCACAATCATCAGTGTATTTTGGATTCATGTCAATTAGTATTTTCAGATATTTAACCACTTGAACCGTCAATACTTAAAGGGCCACTTCACCTCTGGGACAACCCGATCTTATTTTATTGTTGTTTGGGACACGATCAACACAATCCTGAGTTATTTTTTGTGTTCAATCTGTTTTTTAGATATTTTAGTATTTCAGCATGTACTAGTGATGCAAAACGCATCACTGATGATGCAAAATGCATCACTAGTCATGCTGAAATACTAAAATATCTAAAAACACAGATTGAACACAAAAAATAACTGAAGTGGCCCTTTAATAAACTTAACCTTTCACTCTGTGCTTTAACTTGTACCTTTCCCCCTCTACACCAAACCTATTTGCCGATAATAGCCGATCTACAAGCTCACAACGCCTCGCAGCGTGAGGCGTTGTGAGCTTGTAGATCTGCTATTTTTGGCTAAAGTTCTCAGAATATGGACGCTAGGGTTCAAGTGGTTAAAGGAGAAAAAAAGCTTCTGTCACACAAAGATTTGGAGGACCCCCTGTAGTAACTCTGAGGACCCCCTAGGGGTCCCGGGCCCCCTGTTGAAGACCCCTGAATTAAATTATACCGGTGTAACTTTGAACCACTTTGTTATCGGGTCAAACAACTCTCAAGACAGAATTCATCTCAGTAGGTTCCCAGATTGAGATTAGCTTCACTTCCATTCAACATATTGTCATTCTACCAAGGCAGAATGAGAAGAGCATTTCTATACAAGCGCAATACAAATAGTAAATAACAATACACAAATCATATAAAAACAACAAACACAGTCCCTAAGATATTATGGTTAAAACAATGATTAATAAGCTGCCGAGCATAAAAGCATTGATACTGTATGATAAATGCCTTTTTCGTTTTAGAGCTTTATTTATAGAGTTAAGAAAGTACTAACCCAGCAGATTATTCTTTGAAAATCTTTCAATAAGATTGCCAATGTGAACATGTTTTTCATTTTTTTTTTTTTTTTTTTAAGGTTTTCCATTCCAAGGTCCCCTTAGCTGAGAGAGATAAGAAGCAGACACTATCACTATATATTATTCTATAAAATGATGTTGCAGATTACATGTTTTCATAGATTTCATAGATGCTTGTTTGAACAAGCATAATCATTTGCCGTTTTTAGCGTTTTTTGTTTTGTTTTGTTATATTATCTTTTACATCAATATGTCGGATTCACTTAAACGCCCCATAAATGGTGCATTAACAGCACCTTTATCTAAGGCACTTTACAATGATTGTGCACTTTTACATTCACCCATTCACACACACACATTCATACGCCGATGGCAGAGTCTTGCTCAAGGACACTTCGACACTAACTCTGGGGGAGCCTGGGATCGAACTGGGAACACTTCGGGAATCCTCCATGCTCAAAAAAACGGCAACTCCTGAGCCACTGCCACCCCTTAGTACAGCCTCATAATCAGTAAAGTTGGCCGTTGTCTCTTCACTTGTCCTTCTCTTTTCTCACCCTACACCACACACCACACATGTACATTCCCTCCAGAATAGGAATTCAAGGGGTTCAAGTGGTTCATGTCAAAACAAAAAAGAAAAGAAGAAGACCCATGCTTCTAACGGTTATGGGAGTGACTGAGAAGTGTGTGTGGGGGTTGGTGGTGTGTGTGTGTGTGTGTGTGTGTGTGTGTGTGTGTGTGTGTGTGTGTGTGTGTGTGTGTGTGTGTGTGTGTGTGTGTGTGTGTGTGTGTGTGTGTGTGTGTGTGTGTGTGTGTGTGTGTGTGTGTGTGTGTGTGTGTGGTATTAAGTGTTTCTGAACACATTGTCGGAACAATAGGAGGAATTTGTACAGGGCAGGGTCTGGAATCCAGTCATAAAGCAACAAGCACCTGCCTATAGTAGTAGTCAGAAGGCGCTGTGCAGTTACAACCTACTGACAAGGCCATTAGATAGTTTAATCTTCTCTAATCTCTGCTGTTTACACTGCAGAGCTTTCGGCGGTGATAGTAAAAATAAAGGTGTGGTGGTGCCGTGTGTGACCTTATTCTCCCCCATGTCACAGTCTGCAGGCAGTGACAACCTGGGAACTAGAGAACAGACCCGACGACCTCACACCAAGCAACGGAACTGACAGTCTGACACTGAAAGACCTGCAGATTCACACACCCAATTCTCTGCCGTAATCTGAAGATTCACCTCAGAGTCAGATCCCACCTCCTCATAATGTTTGGGGATGAAGCGTCACCCCCAAGTGCCTCTGGCTAATCACAGCGCTTCTTTTCCGGGACCAGAATCGTGCTACGGTCCACTATCATGCAGCAGCTCTTCACTCTCCCTTGTACCCCTTCCTGCAACCCTCTGCATCGGTTGATGCTAGCGACTGACCTGGCTGCCTACTGACTACCTTGCAGACCTACAGTTCCGTGGTCATTTGTTCTCATGTTTTCGTTACTTGACCAAAATGTAAAGCAACTAGGAAAGCCTGAGAAACTGAGAAAGTGTCAAAGCACTCCATGACAAGTCCATGTGTGCGTTGAGATTTTGTGACAAACACATATCGTTGCTGTTGGGTGGAAACCCTTTATTTTAATTTCTTTCTAAAAACTATTCTGCTATTTTCGGGAATTGATTTTAAAAAAAAAAGCTTCAAACAGTAGATATATCTACATGAACCCTAGCATCCCTATGGATGAACATTTGGCAAGAATAGCAGATGAGTGAGCTTCTGCTAGATCTGCTATTTTCGGTGATGTTTGGTGTAGAGAAGAATGCTAGCGAAGAAAAGAAAAAAAATAAAGAAAAGAAAAAAGTAAAAGAAAGTGTTTAAGTTAGCAGGTCAAGTGTGTAGCAGCTCTCTCTCTCTCTACCCGAGGGAGGATTAATCAGGTATTTAAAGGCCTATAGAATGTCTCAGCAGAGGTGTCATGAAAAATGACATTATGACATATTTGATCTATACAATATCCTGTTCTGATGGGAGTTCAGATAAGACAGTTTCGGCAGAGAAGTTCAACAGAGAAACAACTTCTGTTCCGGCCTCGTCACCTTGACAGATGGAATGTCGACACGAGACAAACTGTCCTCGGATACACAAAGGATCATCTTTGTCTGCGTAGAGAGAAGCCTGATGTCTGTTGTACAACGGAGTTGTGTGCCAGAAGATAGCAGACCTACATGACCACTAATATAAGTACATAGAAAATTTATCAGAAAAAAGATCCTTATGGAATGCCCATTTCCATTTAGTGGTTGACTACATTTTTTTTAACGAAAAGTAATTAAAAACAAAGCTATGATGACTAAAACTAAGACTTACATACATTGACAATTTCGTCTAACATGAAGGGACGAGTGGAGAAGAGATCCAGTAGAACTAAAAGACAAGCCATTTTATGTTTGGCTGCGCTCGGGTGCTGCAGTCTGAAAATAGCAGATCTACATGCTCACAGCGACACGCTGCGAGCTTGTAGATTGCCTATTTTCAGCATGCAACCAAGTGTAAAGCCAGCCATTATGACACCATCAAGGCGTACCATTGCACCATTAAATATATTGAAAATGTATCGAATTTGAAACTTAAAACAAAATAGAAAATGAGAAAGTTAGGCACAGCTGTCAGAAGCAGACGTGAACCCAGCTTCTGTCGACAATTCTTTATTTTCTGTTCTTTTTGTTTCGGTCTCCTTTGTTTATTGTATTGATTGTTCCGTTGTGTAGGTACATGCTTTGTAGGTATTTGTATTTTGTTATGTTGTGTTCCCACATTGGCCAAGTTGTGCGCGACGCTTAACTAAATAAACTCATAAACAGCACCCCTCACTTCACACAGGTTGTGGAGTGAGCGGGGTGTGAGCTGGGTGTGTTTATCTCCAAATGAAACCTCAGAGAGGTGAGGTGTCGTGCGCGGCTCAGGGTTAGAGTCTACTCACGGCGGTCTCTCTGAAGGCGGGGGGGTTGTCATTGATGTCCACCAGGCTGACGGTAGCCGTGGCCGTGCTGAACAGACCCGTCTGGGCTCCGTCCATGTCCCGGATCTCCACCGTCACCGGGATGGACGCCTGGGCCTGGAAACGTCCCAAAAACACACAACCTGAAGTCATCACGCCGATCATGAACCAAGATCGTTATGAAGAGTTTTGTTTGTAAGTGGTACAGTCACCACATTCTCCTCTGTCTCTTTCTTGTCAATATGTAGACACCAGTGTCTCTTTCGTGTCAATATGTAGACACCAGTGTCTCTTTCTTGTCAATATGTAGACACCAGTGTCTCTTTCTTGTCAATATGTAGACACCAGTGTCTCTTTCTTGTCAATATGTAGACACCAGTGTCTTTTGTTGAGATTCTGAATTATTCCCCTGAGTCCCCATCTTTAAACTGAGCTGAGCATGGATCAGATTATAAATACCATAATTAATTTATTTTACTGCAGATACAGATATCATACATAATATATGACATTTTAAAATGTAAACTTTTGTGCCCTCAAAAAATGGACAACACTAAATTAAGGCCAAGTGGCCTTGCCCCTAGAATGACCAAATTCCTTAGCCTTGAGTAAAAGTCAGAAAGCGTCACCTCTCTGTCCAGGGTGGCTGTTCTGGTGGAGATGCGTCCCAGCTTGGGGTCGATGTTGAACAGCTGGGTGCCAGTCAGCAGAGTGAACCTGATCCTGGTGTGCAGGCTCCCCTGCATGTCTTTGTCAGCAGCCAGAATCACTCCCACCTCCGTACCTATGACACATACACACAGTAAAACCACGTCAACATGAAGCACCCCCACCTCCGTACCTGTGGCACATCCACTAGGGCATTCACCAAATATTCGAATATTGGAATATTCGAATATCAAAGTCACTATTCGACGTTGTTCACCGAAGTCGAATATTCGATTATTTTTTATTTTTTAATTGTTATCTCTTTAAAAAATATATAGTTTATAAAGCTTGGCTAGATAGGAAGTCATAAGAATGAGTTGTCAATGCCCCTGGTGGATGAATTTGTTAATGCTCTATACCAGGGGTTCTCAAACCTTTGGGGGATGTGACCCCCAAAATAAACATATTTGAACTGGGGACACCCCACCCTGACAAGCACTTGGAATTCTAGGTATTACATTTAATGTGACTGGGTTCCACAGATAAATATTGTGACAATAGCAGATCTACATGCTCACAACGCCTCGCAACGCGCGGCGTTGTGAGCATGTAGATCGGCTATTTTCACAATGTTTGCCTCTTTCTTACTTAATATTTGATAGTTTGGCCAGTCCTGTCGAATATTCGACTATTCGAATACTTTGAGGTTGAATAATTCGAATACTAAAAATCACTATTCGTGAATGCCCTAACATCCACACAATAATACCACGTCATCAGGAATCACCCCCACATCATCAACGTGTCAGGTGACCTTCCGGTAACCCCGGAAATAAGTTGCATGAGCTACTAGCAAACAGCGCCATCCAGCGTCCCTTTCCACCACTCGTCCCATAGACTAAAGCCCTTTGCACACAGGACCGTTGCGTTTCTTTCCGTTTGCTGCATGAATAAAACGCATTGGATTTGGTGTGCAATGCTGTGCGGAATCAGCGCTGCGGATCCCAAAAGGAGTCATAAAAGGAGTGATGAGTTTTTTTTACCGCATGCGACAAGACGCACGAATCGAACTGGGTTCGATCGAGAAAAAAACGCACGGCCGCAGCCACTCGTCGCACAGCTAATTCGGATCCGGTGTGCATGAGGTCGTAGAGAATGTTTTCTTTTAAAAAAATGAAATTGTCCGTTTTATCCGTGCGGATGAACGCGCCTGTGTGCAAAGGGCTTAACACTATGTGGCTTTTTCCTTTTTGCCCCCTAAAAATCGCACTGACCCCCGACCCATCGGCTTTGTGGATTGGTCAAACTTTGCCGGACGTTTGTGCCACGAACTCATATAAGTGGCAGCACACGTAGCAGCACTACATTATTTTACAGGGGAGCACTTGATGAATCCGGTTGTATCCACGTTGGTTCTGGTGTGTAAAAATGTTCTGTTGGACGATCCATCTTAAAGGAATGTAGGCACACTTTGGTGACATCTGGACAGAAGGTGTATGTTTTTGGAGGCATCTTCAACACAGTGTCTTTGCGCTGCCAATCAGAGAGGGGGATGCCTTAATATTATGATCCCACTCTCATATACAGTATTAGATATGAAATCTCAGTTCCCCATGCTATTAAGTTAATGAAATGCCACCCCCTTTTTTCAATGCAAAATGCCAACATGGCCGGCGTGTTAGTATGGTCTATGTAGGGTATAGGGACCACTATAGCCCCTTTTCCAGTGGACCAACACCACACCACTCCACACCACTCCACACCACACCGCCCACTTGTGCCAGGTTTTCCACTACAAGGACCTGGGTAGAGTGGTGTGAAAGTGGTACTAAACAGGGTACTAAAAGTATCCACTCTAGAGTAGGTCTGAGCTAGGCCAAATAGGGCCAAACACTTCATAATGACTGATCACTCACTGACTTTTCATTTAGACCACCAGGATATAGCTGTAATCCATGATAATAGATTCTATTGTGTTATAATCACTGTTATAATCTATTATAGTGTATTATAATTATCATAGCAATACATTAATACTTTATAGTGTATTATAAACACAGTTATAATCCATTATATTTTAATTATAATTTAGGATAGTTGTAATACAAATTTATATAGTATTATAATCACAGTTAAAAGGGTCAATTTGTTTCTTACCGATAGGGGTACTTTTGTGTAATGGAAAATGTAGAGATTTTTATGTGGTGCGGTGTGGTGTGGTGTAGTGTGGTGTGTTGCTAAAGCTGCAGTCAAAAAGGGGCTTATGGGTCCAAATGGACACTAAAGGATCCATTTGAACCCCCAGGGGGGTCCCCGTACCCTATGTTGAGAAGCAGACACTCACAGACAGACATAGACGCACAGACGTAAGGACAGACTGGCAATCCAGGACAGAACTGGGCAAACAGGCTTTGATTAGTGTTTTCTCTGCATTTTCACTGGGATGTGAACTGTGATTCATCATGTGCTGTCCCTGTCGAGATAAAGTCACACCTTAACGACCACGCACACGCACACACAGTCACTCACACACACGCACACACACACACACACACACACACACACACACACACACACACACACACACACACACACACACACACAAACACACACATGCCATGTCGTACGTACCGTACTTCATTCCAGGCGCCTTACCGCTTTTTCAAGCGAGAAAATACCTGACCTGTGTTTTTCACCCTTGATTAAGCAACCACCCACCCATGCACCCACACACACACACATGAAGACTCAGGACGGCGTCTAACTTTTTGACACAAATGTAACATCTATCTATAAATGCGACAAATCTCTGTCTGTTTGTTTGTTTGTAATCCGCGTATCTCGAGAACCGTTCGTCCCACCGGCTTCAGATTCGGCACGCGCGTTCCCCGCCGCCGCGCGGAGTGCAGTGCCGGGCCTCGACCCGACCCGACTCGCGGTTTTCCGAAACCGGCGCGAAACGTTCGGAATCTCCTTATGCGGAGCTGATTGTTGACATCAGGCTGTTCCGGAGGAAATCGGCGCAAGCGCTGAGTCATTGTGACATCACTTCATAAAAGGCTCTGACATCACGTACGCCACATGAGTCAACACAAAATCTCTGTGAATGTGTATGTATGTATGTAATCCGCGTATCTCGAGAACCCTTCTTCCCACCGGCACGCGCGTTCTCCAGATATGGGCATAAAGTCTGACATCAGAGTTTTCTGCAACCGGTACTGTGTGTGCAGAGATCTTCATATATGGGCATAAGTGGACAAAGACAAACAGATGGTCAAAACGGGTCCTATGACAGGTATATTGGGGTTTGCATTAAAGGGTGGGGCATTCATGGGGTTTGCATTAAAGGGTGGGGCATTCATTCCCTATTTCAAATTCGGCACGTGCGTTCCCCACCGCAGCAGGTAGTGCAGTGCTCGGCCTCGACCCGACCCGACCCGATACACGATTTTCTGGAACCAGCACGAAAGGTTCGGATTCTGATGTCTGACTTCAGGATTTTCCGGAACTGGCACTGTGTCTGCATAGATCTCCATATATGGGCATAAAATGGATGCAGACAGACAAATACAGATATCTCCATATATGGGCATAAATGGACACAGGCAAACAGATGGTCAAAGATCTCCATATATGGGCATAAAGTGGACGCAGACAGACAGATACAGATATCTCCATATATGGGCATAAATGGACACAGGCAGACAGATGGTCAAAACGGGTCCTATGACAACAGGTATAATGGGGTTTGCATTAAGTTTGTCTCCTCCTCCATCTGTTTGTCTGTGTCCCTTTATTCCCATTATGGAGATCTCTGTATCTGTCTGTGCCTCCGACTGTGTTGCAGACACAGTGCCGGTTCCCCCTTTAATGCAAACCCCATTATACCTGTTGTCATAGGACCCGTTTTGACCATCTGTTTGAAAAAGCGACAGAAATCTCATATATGGGCATAAAATGGACGCAGATAAACAGATATCTCCATATATGGCATATATGGGCATACAATGGAAGCAGAATCACAAAGATCTCCATATACGGGCATAAAAGGGACACAGACAGACAGATACAGAGATCTCCATATATGGGCATAAAATGGACGCAGATAGACAGATATCTCCATATATGGGCATATATGGGCATAAAATGGACCCAGAACTATAACTGCAGTGATCTCCATATATGGACATAAAATGGACACCGACAGACAGACAGATACAGATATCTCCATATATGGGCATAAATGGACACAGGCAGACAAATGGTCAAAACGGGTCCTATGAAAACAGGTATAATGGGGTTTGCATTAAAGGGCGGGGCATTCATTCCCTATTTACATTGTTCCGAGTTGGCCAGGTCGCCGACTAGACGCTGGGCCGCCCGAAGGGCGGCCCAGCTTCTAGTTCTATGTAATGCCCAATTCATACAACTATGTCTGGTGCCGAACATAGCCTCGTGAAGGTTGTAATTACAGTATACTGTAGCCCTCAGAGGAGACTGACAGAAACCTTTTTTTTATCAAATTTGTATTATCTTTGTCAGTCGCCAACCACCTCCAATATTACTGTCCTCATTATAAAGATGATTTCATCCCTTCAGAATGTCACAGTATTTCCTCGTTTCCACCGAGAGCTATGCCAATAGAGGGTATGCATCATATCGTCGTTGTTGGAAACCTTGTATGTCCAAATCTGTTCGTTTTTTATATATCGTTTCAAAAACTATTTAAAATAGTGAAACTAGACAATCTACAAGCGCACAACGCCTCGCGGTGCGAGGCGTTGTGTGCTTGTAGATCTGCTATTATCACTAGTTTTGTGCAACAGTCCTTGTATGAAGAAGCAGGGCTTCACTTTACGAAAAGACGTACACATTGGAAACTTGGAGATACAAGGTTTCTGCCCGACAGTGACCATATGCCATTCAGGATCAGCACCGTGGACAGACTGATTGGCAAAACATCAAGCAGCATGAAGCACTGGAGTGTGGAAGCTCTCCTCCTCCTCCTGCTGACTCCTACTGACTCCTACTGACTCCTCATGACTCCTACTGACTCCCACTGACTCCTCATGACTCCTACTGACTCCGTTTTTTGCCACTCAGTAGGCATTCCCAAATAACGTCCCGATACGATGATGTCACGCGCATACCCTCTATTGATTCCTCCCCACACACATTTATGTGTGGTCACTGCTGTTGTATCCTACTGCCCAACGAGCACCGGTCTGGGTTCTGCAACATTACTTCTGAGACTCCTACATTCAATCCCTCATACAGTATATACTGTGCATACCAACCAAGCACAGGACTAGTGAATATAATCTCTGGGTCTGGTCAGCCTGCTGCTCACCTGCGATGCTCTGTTCGGTGACGTGGAACTCCAGCGGTCCGGTGAAGGTGGGAGCGTTGTCGTTGATGTCCATCACCAGCACCGTGATGGGAAGAGCCAGGTCCGTCTCCTTGTTGGTCGCCGTGTCCCACACCTGGGCATCAAACTGCACACACACACACACACACATACACACACACACACACACACACACCTGAGCATACCATTTAGGCATTTAGCAGACGCTCTTAAAACTGCCACAACCCGAGGAACCCAAAAGAAATGCTGCGGTCTCTCTCCGCCAGGCCAGAGGGAACCCAAGAATTAATATGCTTTAATCGCTATGAAACAATTAAAAGTATGATCCACTTGATCGCCGCTTATCGCTGTTTGTTTGCTAATCGTCGCCCTCGAAAAAGTGCTTCCAGTCCCATATCCGGTCCCAGCCGTTTCCGATTCCGGTCGGAAACCGAACGGGTGCCTCTGTCACAGCTAATGTTAGATTATATTGTAAACACGGCCAGACCTAGCTCGGCGGTGGAATGATAATTTTTCAATCAGATTGTTTTTGTTTGAAAGCTGTGAACGTGTGCACACAACTGGTACACGATCGGTGCACAATCGTGCATGATGGCCATGCACGGGCCCACGTTAAAAGGTAAGGTCATGTGGCAGAGAATGACAGGGTGACTTTTTAATAGCAGTAAATGAGTTAATCCAGAGCGATTTACAATAAGCAAGTTAAGCAACATCAAATTGGACACACAAACACCACCATTTATTCATTGTATATTCACCTGAAACAGTTTATATGCGTCGGCTGTACGCTTTACCACTTAAAGGTGGTGTAAAGACATAGTGTTTTGTTCAAATTAAGCATTAAATAGCTCTATATTCTGATAGTATTCTAATTTGGGCCATTTGAAAATAGTCGTGAGCTTTTAGACGTTTTTCTTTTAGACATTTTATACATTTGAAACAAGGCATTATGTCTGGTCCCACCTAGGGCTATCTCAATTATGAAATTTTACATGATGATTAATTGTCACTCAAATAATTGCGATTAACGATTTAATTGTGTTTTTGTCGTTGAGTATTACATTTCTGTTTGGCTTGTAGGCTTTGAAGTTGCTCATGGCAGATTTGACACAACCTAAATATACAAAGAAATGACTGACATATTTGTCAACTTTATACTTTAAAAAGTACATCGATAGTGGAAATAGCCAATCTACAAGCTCACAACACGTTGTGAGCTTGAAGATCTGCTATTTCCACTATTTCGGAAATAATTGAAAATACACGGCCCAACTTACATCAACAAAGCCCAACTGACATCACACTGACAGTGCCCAAATTTGGAGATGACATCACAGACTGGCCTGGACACGGAACACCATAATTGTACGGATACAACGGGTATTTCACAACTGGACATCGATGGTGACTATTCTGCCCAACGGGCACCGCTCTGCGACGCGTTCTCCAACATTACTTCTGAGACTCCTACATTCAATCCCTCATTGCAATAATTTCGATCAGACGATTGAGTAATAATTGTGACAGCCTGGTATAGTCCCACCTACCACGAACTCAGCGTACTGCTCCCGGTCCACGGCGTAGTGCACGCGCAGCATGCCCGTGCGGCGGTCCACAGAGAACAGGTCCTTGGGGGGCAGGTCCACCCCGGGACCCCGGATGGTGTAGTACACCGAGTAGTTGACCGCCGAGTCCGAGCCCACCTGACACAGAACAACAACACACAACACAGGAGGAGCAGAGGTTTTTAACCCAATTAGAACAGGAACGCATTATTACTTTTAACATTATTTTACAGTATGCTTGCCTTTAACTATTAGAATATAGCAGATATACAAGCTCGCAGCGTGGCACTGTGTGCCGCCCTGTGAGCTTGTAGATCTGCTTTTTTTTTTTTTTATCTAGATTATTTTTGCATGTCTTTTGTTTTTGACCCGATTCTATAAATGTCTTCTAAATCGTTCTAAGGTTTTTGAAAAACTCACGTTTCTGTCTTCAGTGGTTCTCAAACTTCAAGGACCCCTAAAATTACAGTCTATGTATTTGGCCGCCGACCCCCATCTCGAAATATTATGTATCAGGACCCCCAGAAGCAAATATTTGAGTTACAAATGTTCAATTTAAAAAAAGATATATTTAAAGATTTGCTAAAACACACAAAAAAAACATGATTTTTCAAAAATAGATGAGGCAATGATGGATGATTTAGAAAGATAGACTGTCCCGATTGGAGCCACTAGAGGCAAAATGGTACAAAGCCTACAAAACAGATTGTAGGCTAAAATGATAGAAAGCAGTAAATTATAGCAGTCTAAAAAGAAGTTATCCTTTAAGGGTTCCAAATGGCCACTCAGGGAACCCAGAGGGTCCCTGGACCCGGTAAAACCGTTAAAGGGAACCGTTAGGGCATGGAACCGCTAAGAGGTAATCGTTAAAATCCCAAATAGTCAGGGGATACATTTGTTACCAAAAAAAATGAAGAAAAAAAAAACTATGGTTTAGGGATGAGTCATCACTTTTCACAGTTTATGGGGTCCATTTTTAGCCCACAGAATGTTTTCCGTGCAAAACAAATGCTTACCATGGATTCAGAATAATTAAAAACACCTAGTTAGACCCCTCACATCCCACTTAAAGCATATTTTTGGGAGTCATTTTTTTCCCCTATAGTATAGTGTATAGAGACCCAGAATTATAGAGACCCAGAATATAGAGACCCAGAATTACCCTAGCTGTCAAAGATTCTCCTAGGAACTTTGCATTTCAAACTGTTAGATACTGTATCTTACTAGACAACTTTACGAACACATTGGTGAAGAAATCGTTTGGTAAGGAATTTATTCCCAGCTCCCTACCCTACGGAGCACCCACATGAAAACCACACCAAAACACTGATCTAGTGTTTAGGACAGAATAGAGTGAAGGGTACAGGCTGGCTGGCTGCCACTGCATCATGTGAATGAACTACAATAAAATGTTCCACCGCAGTCAAACATTAGCCAGCCATTTGTCTGCTGTCTGTACTGCTCATGTCAAGTATTAATCACATGAGTGGCTTTTACAACAAATCAATGCCAACAACTAACTGGCTGGGATTAGGATGACAGATAGGGGAGGAAAGTTCCAGCCACAAAAAATCTTTGCTTTCATTGATAGATAAATAATCTGCTGCTGAAATGAAGTGTTATGGGTCATATATTTTATAATGTTTAAGTCGGTAGACAGAAAAAGGGGTCAAAATACAGCTCAATTAAAGGACAACTTTGTTTTTTTACAACAAGGATTCATATTTTAGATAGTCACAAGAGAAAAGAAAAGATGAGCGTTAAAATGTTTTCATTTACTTTCTATCGTTTTAGTGATTTAGATATTTGCTAAGTAACTGGACTTAATCTAGGTAAGAAAAAAAGAAGAAGAAACTGTATACACATTGTGTCAAAAGCAGTCAACGCTCATAAGTGTCACATCACAACACAAATAGCTATACTTAAAACACAACTTATCAATTAGTCTGGGGCCTTAGGGTTTTTTTTTCCGTGATAATCAGTCTAAGGTGCCGGCTACATGGACCTGGATATTTCTGAAGCTAGACATTTGCTAGACATTTTTTTGTGCGGTTGGGGCTTGCAGCCACACAAAGCTGAATATTTTGGTCGCGAAGCTTGATAACTGTCCAAACAGTCAATGCTAGTCAGTGCTACACAAGTATCTCACCACCAAGTCAAACACAAGCAAATGCAATAATACTCATTACTACCAACACAACCCAATAGTGCAGAGCTAAACAAAAGTGTCCATCAGTCAGTGAAAACAAAAGTGACACAGCAAAACGCCACATGAAACCCTCCTTGGAAAGGTCCTTATAGAGGTCAGAGTCAGTACAAACAAATCCCCTTGAGCTCAATGTGCCAAGTTTGATGCAACGGTACGTATCGCAAGTCCAGATGTTATGTTTGTGACCAAATTATTATTAAAAAAAAAAGAGTGAGCTCAAAGTTTGCCCACGCTTCTGGGCTTTGAAGCGCGGCCTACATCTGACCTACATCTGGTGGGATGCGGGACGCTAAATGAAATTAACTCCGCTCAATTCACACTAGGTATGATTGTTTCATCTTCTCTACTCATGGCCGTCAGTTCCCACCTGATGTCGTGTGGGAGTTCTGAGCGCTCCAGACCGCTCTGAATAACTGCTAGCTTGCATAACGTATTCAGGCTAGGACTTAAGTCTAAGACACACAGGTCAAGTGGGTAGTCTCCTCCAAAGAGGATGATACGATTTCCCACCATGCAACAGCACGTCGTCCTAGGTGGGCGTTTCCCCTTGGGCTCAACCTTCTTCCAGCCAAAGGTCACTGGGTTGAATTTCCACAAATTATTTAAGTCCTGTCTCAAGCTGCAGCAGCCATATATGTACAACTCTCCATTGTAGGTAAAGGCTGAATGACTCATGCGTTCTTCAGGAAAAAGCTGTTCAGCTGTGTTCAGCCAGCAGTTGGTCTCTGTGTCAAACACCCTGATGGTGTTGTTGTGGTGTCTGTACAGACCAATCAAGCCCCCAAATACAAACATCTTTGTCCCGATGATGATGGCAGAGTGGGCTGATGTTGCAGGTGGTCTATTGCCTCCGGTGTTAATTAAAGACCAGACCATTGCGGTTGTGTCAAATTTGAAGATGTCATTAGTGCGTTCATCCTCAGTCCATCCTCCATGAATATACATGACCTTCTCCAACACACAGGCTGAGTGCTCCCACCTCCCCTCTGGAACTGTCCCAGAAACCCTGGGCTTGAACCATCTGTGGGCGTCGACATCGAAGGCATAAATAACGTTGCAGTAAGGGAACCCTACCCAGAACCCTCCCCAGAGGTAGACAGTATCTTCAATCAGCACGGCCGTGTGGTCCCGGCGCCAGGAGGGAACCTCAAGGTGACGTTCTCCTTGTCCAGGTGTCTCTGGGGGCAACGTTGTCCAGCGCAAAGACACTGTGTTGAAGATGTGTACACCAATCTGATCACTGTCCTTGCCACTGAATTCCCCAAAATCGTACACCTTCTGTCCAACTGTCACCGCAACGTGTCTGCGGCTCTTTATTCCTTTATGGATAGTCCAACAGAACATTCTAACACAACGGACCCAACGTGGATCTAACCGGATTCATCAAGTGCTCCTCCGTAAAAGAATGCAGTGCTGCTATGTGCGCTGCCACTTATATATGTTCGGCGGCACAAACGTCCTGCAAAGTTTAGCCCTCGCTGCTATCCGACTGCCGAAAGCCGCCAGAGTATGCTTCCCTACAACTTGCGACCCGACGCGACAGTGTACCCACCGCCCATTCAACAGCATATTTAACAGTGTACCCACCGCCCATTCAACAGCAGATTTAACAGTGTACCCACTGCCCATTCAACAGTAGATTTAACAGTGACCAAAGTTGTTGTGGTGGAGAGCTACCGGTACCTTAATGTCAAAGACCTAGTTGAAATCAAAAATATGTTTTTCACACTTTTAGAGCATATCTGTAGTGATAATATGGCCATACCCAACAGTAGATGGAAAAGCAAGTGACAAAAATCCTCTTGGCTTAAAGCAAGCTTGCTTTAGGCCAAGAGGAATGAAGGTGACTTCCATAGGGAATGAATTATACAACGCCCTCACCCCCCAAAGGAGAAGGACAGGAGAGGGGCTTCTACTGTGTGAACGAGGCCTAAGTGGTTATAAGAGACAGATGTATACTGACCAGTTATAAGAGACAGATGTACAGTATACTGACCGGTTCCACGTCCTTAGGGAAGGGAGGAGTGTCGTGTTCTACTATGTTGAAGGGCAGCGGACTCCATCTCCTCTTGGAGCGCTTACGGGCCTGGTCCCACGGTGCTTTCTGAGGGGGCCGCGGACCACCCTTCTGCTGAGGGGCCTGGTCCCACGGCTCTCTCTGAGGGGACCACGGACCACCCACCTGCTGTAGGAAAAACAAAACAACCATTAGGCCAACCTTTTTTTTTTTCTTTTTTTTTTTTAGTGAGTGAGTGTGATTCGTTTGAACGTTCAGAACGTGAACAAACTCGTTCACTTCCTTAAACTGTTACATTCAACTGTTATATTCAAACTGTTACATTTCCCGTCCCCTCCCAGGTATACAGGATGGGAGGGGCGGGCTGTACACGCGACGTAAGAACGCTCCTGTGGGACGATAGCGCTACTGAACTGTGAACGTGAACGGATCATTTGAACGGATCATTGCCGTGAACATGAACGAAATGATTCTTTCTCTGAAATGAAGGCTAATAAGTTAAAATATGAGACAAAGGGGGCACGGTGGCGCAGTGGTTAGCGCTTCGCCTCACAGCTAGAAGGTCCTGGGTTTGATTCCCACCGGGGGACGCTGTGGGTGCTGGGGGTGTGTTTCTCCCTCCGCATCATCAGCGCCCACACCCTAGGTGAGGTTGGCGATAGGGCCTTTCTGTGTGGAGTTGGCATGTTCTCCCCGTGTATCCTAGGGTTGATACCCTCACAAAAACATGCAGTAATCCTGGTCTAAATAATGCCTCCCCCTGGCCAGCCGGGGCGCCTGATGGAGGGGAAAGGAACTGGTTGGAATAACGTGTTCCTTCCACACGCTACGTCCATCCCGGGGAAATCACCCCTGTCAGGTGAAAATAAACAACTTGGACTACTCATGCATTGAAGGAAGCATGAGGTCAATCCGTTGTCTCCCCAGGTGTGGCAGAGGGAGAGCAGAGCCCAGGATTACATAGGCAATTGGCACTGGGAGAAAATGGGTTGCAAAATCGTGGGATAAAAATTATTTAAAAAAGGTTAAAATATGAGACAAAATAAACAAACCTGGGGTGACAGGGCCCCTCCCTCTTGACTCACTCCCAACTGACATCAAAGCCGCCCACCACCCCTAGCCCTGTTCAAAGCCTCCCGCAAAACGCACCTTCTCAGCCTCGCATTCCCCACTAAATTCTAATCCCTCCTTCTGCCTTTTCATTTTAACCTTGTCTTTGCTTGGGTTTTAGCCTTTTAACTTTTAGCTGTTCTCTTAATAGATGTGTCTTTTTTGTTTTGTTGTCTCCACCAGCCGAAGGCTGAGGGAGAGCTTTGTAGAAGTCGAGTATATACGTATATATGCAAGTAATTCTGTCATGTCGTGTTGTGTCGTGTCCTACCATAGCGACCACCTCAGACCAAAATACAACCAAAGACTTCAGTTTAGAATGCTGACAATCTCTAATCTACATACTATTAGCTTGAATCAGTTCTGATGAGGCCAAGTGTAATTTAACTCAATCACCCAACACGTGTTATTTTAAATAGCAGATCTACAAGCCCACAATGCTGTGAGTTTGTATAATGTAATGTATACAGAGCTGAAGTGATTAATGTATGTTTTGAAATAACAATAAAAATCTACAAAGTAATTAGTAACTAAAGTTGTCACATAATTGTAGGACTACAATATTTAGGACTGAGGCTGATTCTAAAAACACCTAATAAATCATGTGTTTAGGGTTCATGAAGTTTTCTGAAATAGTTCAAATATGTATTCAAAATTACAAAAACGTTATGCTGATAAGCATAAAGGGGTTCCCGTCTTGAAAGGTAAAAACACCCAAAGGGTTTCCCACCCAAAATGGGTCATTCAGAACGGGTACATATTATTGTGTATCATTATTTTATGCTTTAACTATTGAAAAATAGCAGATATACAAACTCACAGCGAGCTTGTAGATCTGCTATTTTTGAAAAATTTGAAAATTCGAATTTTCACCCGATTCTTTTGAATCCTTCAAAATACTTTTTGAAAAACATGTGTTTCTATGTCAGCAATTTGTCTAGCCATCGTCAAAGAAAAGGTCCTTTTCACTTCAACTGGAGATCAGTTAGTCTGTTCTTGAGAGACTCGCCACAAAAGGTTCGGAAATCTAACTTTGGTCGATTATATCTCCCCTTTAATAAACCCAAATGGTATTGTGTTTTATAACATTTTTATCGTTGATTTGTCACCTTTACAACGAGGTACAGCTTGTAAGCATCAGGCATTCGAGGCATGAGCTACACAGCCAAGCGTGTGGGTAGCACCGACCAAAACATTTGCCAACATTCGGTCCATTATATCCCCCCTTTAAGTATGCCAAATGGTATTGTCTTTGATATCATTGTTATCGTTGATTTGTCACCTTTACAACGAGGTATGGCTTGTAAGGATCGGGCATTCATGGAATGAGCAACACAGCCAAACGTGTGGGTAGCGCCCCTCCAAAAATGGTCAAAATGGCCTGGCAGGCCTGCAATACTGTTCTTTTGGTGTTCACCTGTGTTACTTGGGGCATTGAATGATTGCACTCTCCAACAGTAATAATGAAAAGAAAAAATCACACTTGTGTGAACTGAGCGGTGGAGGCTGTGTGTGTGTGTGCGTGCGTGCGTGTGTGTGTGTGTATTTGTGTGTGAATGTGAGTGTGAGTGTGCCTGGCCTGGCCTGAACAACAGCGCCCCTCCCTTAACATGTGTGGTCAAAAAAGGTATAGCAGGCTACATACACCACAGGCTACATACAGACAGACAGACACACACACATGGATACACACACGGCCACGCTATGGAGACGGTGTGACCACCGCTCAAAAACAACACATATTGGCCATTTTTACACTTTGTTAATGTTAAGCCCAGTGTCAGGGAAGCCCAAAACGAGAGTAAATGCCAGCAGAACAGTATTGCAAGCCATTTTGGCAAAGTTCTGGTCGGCGCTACCCACACGTTTGGCTGTGTAGCTCATGCCTCGAATGCCCGATGCTTACAAGCTGTACTTTGTTGTAAAGGTGACAAATCAACGATAAAAATGATATAAAACACAATACCATTTGTGTTTATTAAAGGGGAGATATAATCGACCAAAGTTAGATTTCCGAACTTTTTGTGGCGAGTTTTATGTCAGTGGTTCTCAAACCTTTTCATGTGAAGGACCCCCAAAATGATATTTATTTGGCCACAGACTCCCCATCTCAAAATATCTAGTTCCAGGGACCACCCAGAAGCAAAATTTGAGTTACAAATGTTCGCTTTGAAAATACACATATTCAAAGATTTGCACACATTTTCACGACTTTTTCAAAAATAGCAGATCTACAAGCTCGCAGCGCGGCACTCGGTGCCGCGCTGTGAGCTTGTATATCTGCTATTTTTCACTGGTTAAAGCATTCAATAATTCTAGGCCTAAATGGGTCAATTAACTCATTGACTGCCAAGGCCCGAGTTTCCCGAGTTATTACAGTAGTCCCAGGCTGCCACAGCCCGAGTTTCCCGAGTTTGAAGCCATTTTGAAAAAAAAAAAATGAAAAAAAAAGATTTTTTTTTTCAAAAACCTTTTTTATAAAAAAAAATCTAAAAATGCCTCAAATGTATTAGGCATGATCGCAATTGCGAAATTGCATGTCTAGCCCCATAACAAACACATCTTTCAAAATGTCAAAAATGGCTGTTTTGTCTGACTTTGAAGGCTTGTATCTCATGAATGCCTGAACGGATTTCCAAGCGGATTTTTTTGTTTGAAAGCTGTTAAAAAGTACTACACATATGGTGCATGATCTAGGCATGGGCGTGCACAATCCGTGCACTAAAAATGTATCCGTGCACTAGAAATTTAGGAAGGTGGCAGTGTTTGTTTTGTCTGACTTTGAAGGCTTCTATCTCATGAATGCCTGAACGGATTTCCAAGCGGATTTTTTTGTTTGAAAGCTGTTAAAAAGTACTACACATATGGTGCATATATGGTGCATGGGCATGCACGATCCGTGCACTAAAAATTGATCCGTGCACTAGAAATTTAGGAACGTGGCATCCTGGTACTTGGCGGCCATCTTGAAATGGGCATTCAATGAGTTAAGTAAATGTACTCAGTTACTGGACACCACTGGACCTTCCTCACCTGTGCTGGGGCGGGGCGGAGGTGGACGTCCATCCCCCTGGTGCGTCCCCCCCTCCCCCCCTCGCTCACCCACACCCGGAAGGTCCTCTGTGACGTCACCGCGGTGGCCCTGTCCGTCACGATGGTGCCGTCCTCCCTCACCGAGAAGTCCGGGTCGGTGGAGGTCAGGT
>NC_137810.1:8643314-8647080 GCF_963921795.1 Nannobrachium achirus | reverse complement strand
TATTACTTGAGTGAAAGTACAAAAGTTTTGGCATCATAAAGTGCTAGCATTTCAAAAATTGCTGATTTTCAAGGTCACAGTGAGACATCATTTTAGTGGAGTATAAAGTGCAATATTTTGCCTCTGAGATTTGGGCCCTATTTTCGTCCATACTAAACCCCTAAACTTCTTTGCCTTTTTTTTTTTTATTATTTAGAAAATATGTTAACATACTTCAAATAGACGATCTACATCGACACGTTGTGAGCTTGTAGATCAGATTTGACTACTTAAAGGGGTACTGTCACCTAAAGGGTTACTGTCACTTTAAAAAGTCATCTTAAAATATGAGTTAATATTTGTATGATGTAATTGTGGGAATGCGCAGTTATAAGCCAATAAAATTAATTGACTGTACTTAGACTACTTACTGTACTGGTCAGCTGTTGTTTGGGGGGCGAGGGGCAGATTACACTGTGACATGAGTTTCAGACTATTTCAAACCGTTTTCAGAGAGACCACGTGACCTACTGTATCATACTATTATAATTTTGGGGCGTGTCAGCGGGCCTTTAAAAATGTTTTTCAAAATAGTAAAAAAGGCAAAGAAGTTTAGGGGTTTAGGATTTAGCATGGACTTAAATAGGGCCCTATGTATATTAAATATGCAGGTTTATATGTGCAGGTATACAGTATTATATGTGTGGTCAGGTGTGTGTGTATGTAGCTCTACTGTACCTTGAGAGACAACGACACCGCGGTCAACCCTCACTGGAACCCTCACTGAGATGGAATGTGGAATGCATGACGACACGGGTGGAGATAAGACCTGGAGAAACCGGACAGGATTAGCAACCATTCCTCTCTGTTCAACTGGCCATGACACTCCTCCCCTCCGCCCCTGTTCTTCCTCTTATCTCAGCAACACACTTCACTCAGCACTTTATAAAGAACACAAACAACACAATGACAGCCACACACAAACAACACTATTCTCCCTTTCCCTCCCGGAAATAAATACATTAATGAATGAAAGGTTTTGGACAAGGTAGTAAAATTAAATAATCCTGGTCAAATATTACTTTCAAAGTTACAAGCAGGGATAGGAATTTCAAGAAGGCCATGGCCGTTGTTGCCCCTCAGTTTGGCCTTGTGCCCCTCCAAAAAATGACATGACCTGAGGCCACAGTGGCCGTAATGCCCCAGCTGACTGTACCACTTTCTCCTCTGTCTGTTGTTAATAATACTAGACCTTACCCGTTCGAAGATATGTGCTCCAAAATATGTGCAGAGTGTGGGTTGTGGGGAAAGTTACTGTAACTGGTGCGTGCGTGAGAATATGTGGGAGCATATGTGGGAGCATCATAATGTAAGGCATAATGTATGCGCTTGCTCCACATAGTTTTTTCATACCCGTTGGAAGATGCATGAGAGAGAGAGAGAGAGAGAGAGAGAGAGAGAGAGAGAGAGAGCACATTCCTAACTGTGTGAGAGAGAGGGGTGTGTGTGTGGGGCTACAGATCCCATGGCCTGGAGGAACGGACCGTAACCCTGACAACAGGCTAAGAAAACGCTAATAAACAGCTTTAATTTAGTATCCAAATACGCAAGTAAAGTAATTGATTGATTGATTGATTGATTGAAGACTTTATTAGAAGTTTGCATAGGAAAAGGTACAGTTTCATGACGGTACAGTTCACTGGTACAAGGTCTACTAAAAGGAGATCCTAGAAAAGACTAAGCTTATTTCCACAGGAAACCATTAAAGTATCTCATATAACATTGAATGACAGACGAATAGGACACAGTACTATGCAGTACTATAAAGTAAACAGACACTCCAAAAATGTCTCAAGCACAGTAAATAAATGCATAAATAAGTGGCTTGTTGAAGGACAGATGACAGCCAGGGGTTTTCAGGACAAACTCTCTTTTTTTCCAAGTAGCCACAAACTGCATGAGTGCCACTCCTTGGTGTGTGATGATCGGTGCTAGCCACAAGTCAATAAACATGAAGAAAGAAAGAAAAACAAGCAGATACCCAACCTGTTATGACAGAGGTCTCTCTCTCTCTCTCTCTCTCTCTCTCTCTCTCTCTCTCTCTCTCTCTCTCTCTCTCTCTCTCTCTCTCTCTCTCTCTCTCTCTCTCTCTGAGTGTTTGTGGGAAAGATGTGTCCTGTGTGTTTGTGTGTGTGTGTGTGTGTGTGTGTGTGTGTGTGTGTGTGTGTGTGTGTGTGTGTGTGTGTGTGTGTGTGTGTGTGTGTGTGTGTGTGTGTGTGTGTGTGTGTGTGTATGCAATGCATCGATGCACAACAGTTGTGTTCTGTGTGTGTAGTCACAACTAGTTCTGGGTCCATTTGTTTTGACTCGGGCCAGGGTGTGACTGCTTAAATCAGCCATTACCCCGATCCCACAGACTGACAGTTACACACATAACTGACACGTTTTTGTGTCAGTTGAGAGATACAAGAATTCAACCAATATCAAGTATGTGCAGATCGACTCTTTAAATTACAGTGGGGTTTAGATATGTGTGTACTTATTTAGGTTATTTGATTTTTGGGCGGAGTACTGGAGCTCCAACATCTGTCTTTGTCCGCTTGTCCAAAGTTTGTTGTACGTCCAGGGGCTTCATCTGACCTACATCTTGGCACAAAGTGAAAGCGCTCAAAGTTTGTTGTACGCCCAGGGTTACATTGGCCAAGCTTCGCAGTTAATGAAATGAACCGCTCACTTCACACTACTGTATATAGAACGATTTCTCAGAGTGGCAGCCATAACTGCAGTGTGTGTGTGTGTGTGTGTGTGTGTGTGTGTGTGTGTGTGTGTGTGTGTGTGTGTGTGTGTGTGTGTGTGTGTGTGTGTGTGTGTGTGTGTGTGTGGCTGTGCACCGACACCGCAGCTACATGGCAGTGTTCTGGAAAAAGTTCTATAGTTGTGATTTTAGATTTTGTCACATTTTAGATTTTGAACTTTTCATCTGTTTAATTTGCCCTTATTAATCTAATGTCAGGTACATAAGGAAAGAAATTGCCAGTGATGTTGTGAGATATGGTTTGTTTTACTGTATGCAGTCTATTATCACTTTCTCTCTCCTATAAATTTTTATCCCACGATTTTTGTAACCCATTTTTTCACCCGGTGCCAATTGCCTAAGCTGTAATCCTGGGCTCTGCTCTCCCTCTGCCAACCTGGGGAGGGCCCTGAACTGAGCTCATGCTTCCTTCAGTGCATGAGGAGTGAGCAGGCCGCTTCTTATCACCTGACAGGGGGAGCTTCCCCGGTTGGACGTAGCGCGTGGAAGGAACACGTTATTCCAACCAGTTCCAGTCCCCTCCATCAGGCGCCCCGGCTGGCCAGGGGGAGGCATTATAGAGACCAGGATTACTGCATGTTTTTGTGAGGGTATCTACCCTAGGATACACGGGGAGAACATGCAAACTCCACACAGAAAGGCCCCTATTATCACTTTCTCTCACCAAAAGGAGAACAGCGATAAACAGTCAGCCATGCAGTTTAGGACATTTGTAAAATGAGACTTCACGATCACGGTGGGACATGCTACTGTATGTCAGGATATCCAGGTTATATTTCTACTAACCAGATTCTGCATCCCTCCCTCACAGGCTTGACCAAGGTCCACCATTAACCAGAACCAGTCTGATTAGACAATCTGGGAGAAACATAGCCGAACTACAAGCTCACAACGTCAGTCAGTTATATAGTCTACTTCGGTCCATTTAACAGGTAGTCTAGGCTACTGTACTGTACATACGTGCAACAGTAC